>NC_056747.1:1072073100-1072100600 GCF_019279795.1 Protopterus annectens | reverse complement strand
CAATAACAGTACTAAGGGAACCCATGGTACAAGCTCTTGCATGGTATCTGGGTGCACAGGTTAACAGGTAGCAACAAGTCCAGAACTATGAACCAGGACTTTCAGTTTAGTGTTCTCTTTTGGTAAAAAAAATACAAAGTATTGATGCTTGTAGTGATAGTTGTGGGCTATGTTCCGTGGTGCATTGATCTGACTTTCTCTCTCATCTTAAAACAGTCTTGTATTACTAGCTGTTTGCCTGAGTGCTCACTTATTTCTGTTCAGTGATGCTGAAAGGCATCAAATCATTAAATCAACATTTGTATTTGCTGAACTTAATGTTTGCTTTAATTATTTAGTCACAATGCAATAGAAACTGGTATTGGCAACAATGCAATCTTCAGTTATATATGCAATTCCTGTGTACTGAATTCTGTTATGCTACACATCAGATTGCTTTTTTACTGTCATTCAGAATAAATTATGACTTCATAAACTGTTGTCATTTGTGCAGGGATGAGTATGTATTGTCAGCAATTAAGTGGACATGGCAAGAAGCCTATTTCAGTGTGTCATTGTTTATGATGAAACGGACCTGAAAACGTTTTCTCATTATTATTGTGATTTCATATGTGACTGCAACCAGAAGGAACAGTAAGTAATCCATGCATCATTGTTTTTTGTCCAGTGTTCATTCATGTACTTAATATACAGAGACTTCCCTACATCCCACATTCAGTCAAAACAAAATGAAAACTCCAACAAAGCTAGAACTTCCACTGAGTGACCTCACAAACCTCTTGTATCAGAGGCACATGGGATATATGTAAATGACCCTTATAAACATCTGGTGCTTCAGCTAATTGGAGATTCTGAATGCCCATGACTTGTTTCATCATTTTAATGGACTATTTCAGGCCAATAAAGCCAAACCCCACTAGCTGTGGATTTGCATATTTCGGCCTTGTTATGACCTCGTCAGCACAGTGTGCACACAAGTAGAGTGGGGCATAAGAAACACAGGGATGTTATACCCAGCTGATGTCCATTATCACTAGGGAAGTTTTAGCTTTGCTGGAGTTTTTATTTTGTTTTCACTGATTGGTTTTTCAGTGATCTTCTCACTTACTGTTTTAGTTTCTCCTTCCCACATTCCATTTCCAGTTAAACAGAAGGTTCTTGTGAATGATTGTAATTCAGAGTATGGTGTAAGTAACAGCTGTAAACGGAATAGCTCTCTCTCTCTATAGATATATATATATATATAAATATATATATCTATATATATATATATAGATATATATATATATATATATATATATATATATATATATATATATATATATATATATATATATAGATATATATGCTGCGGTAGCGTTGTCGCCTCATAGCAAGACATTGTCCCGTTCGATTGTCAGCTAGAGCGTCTTCTGTGTGGAGGCATACATGAATGAGGTGTGCCTTCGTTGCAGGTTGTGCATCAGGGCTGATAACCCGGTACGTAAAAATCCACTACCAATCATTAGCAGACCGGAGTTCCGCTGTGGCGACCCCTAACCGGGAAAAGCCGAAAGACAAAAAAAATGTTTTATATATATATATATATATATATATATATATATATATATATATGGGTTCTGGACATTTGCTCAAATGAGCAAACGACCAAAACCCAAATGGCTGGGCATACTTACGTGAAAGTGCTCTTCACCGAAGAAGCACTTTCGTGTACGTATGCCTGTTGCCAAGGCTGTACTATGGTGCGGGTAAGGGAAATTTCCCTTTTCCCCACTGTAGTGCAGTCTCAGAGGGAGAATAGTAAAGAAGGGGGGTGTGGGGGGCACAGCCTCCCACATGGGAGGTGCAGGGGGATGAAGCCCTCCTGCTAAAATGTTAATGTAGTGGGGTATTTTTAACACGCTTTAATGAAAGCTCTTTTTCGATAAGAGCGCTTTCGTTAAAGTGTGTTCAGTTATTATAGATTCGGACGTTTGCTCATTCGAGCAAATGTCCTAGATATATATATATATATATATATATATATGTATATATATATATATATATATATATATATATACTCCACAAATGATCCCAGCACTCAAGAAAATAAATCGCACAGTCAGCTTGAAGCAGAAAAAAAGATTTATTAGGACTTCCACAGCCCCATAACACAAACCGGTGGCCGGTTTCGCTCACAGCGTCCTCAGTGTGCAGTCAATAACTTGAAAGGCAGATCTAAATATACGCATAATGCGTATACGTAAATTAAAGAGACAGTGCTAAAATTACTAACATTACACCCAAGCTCAAAAGAGCTACTGAATTAAAATAATTCATGTTGGTGCATACACAATTAAACATCCCTATTGCAGAAATGGTAAAGAAAAAGGGGGAACAGAGAACAATTAACTAAATAAAATAAAATAAAAATAAATGTTACAAGTGAGCAAAATCTAAATCTAACATAACTCACTACTGAACTCCCCCCTGCAATAATAGAGATGTTATCCAAGAATGTAGTCCCAAAGGAATACCTAAACATAAAGTAAGAAATATATAAAAAACCCCAAATATAAACTTATTATGATACAAAACTCACAAAATTTACCAGTGGTCGTTTAGTCCAGGTTTAAACATGGCCCCCAAATTAGTGATCCAGCGGCGCTCCTTACTTGTTAACATTTGATGTTTTTGACTATCCCCTACATCAGATGCTGTGACTTTATCCAAACCTATAAAGATAAAGTGTGATGTGGGATGAACCAGTTTGTGTTTATATAGCGCACTTCTTGTGCGTTGGCATTTAATATCACTAATATGTAAGCAAATCCTTTGCTTCAACGCACAAGAAGTTTGCCCTACATAAAAGGCACCACATTGGCAAACAGCCATGTAGATTACCCAAGTACTATTACATGTAATAAGGCTACGTATGTCAAATACCTTTTTAGTATTGACCGAAGTAAAAGATGTGGTTTTGGCCATAACTTTACATTGTCTGCATTTACCACAGAAAGTACTTCCCTTAACACCCAGTGTATCAGTGTTAAACTGATGGTCTTTTTTAAAATTAGAAAAATATTGACCTAAGTTCTTTCCCCTCTTGTATCCAAAATGGCAAACATTATCAATATGTTTGCTGAAAAATGCATCAGATTCCAGTATATGCCAATGCTTCATTAACACATTTTTAATAGAAAATGTGTTAGTACCATAAGTTGTAATGAATCTAATATGGGGACCATCACTTCTACGCACCCTATCTATAAGAAGGGAATCCCTGTTTATGGAACTTGCTTTATGATTAGCTCTACTGATGATATTTCTTTGATAACCTCTATGTAAAAATCTAGACTCTAAATCCAAAGCTTTATTGTGATACCGTTCTTCAGAAGAACAAATCTTTCTCACCCGTTGAAACTGTGAACCTGGAATGTTAAGGATAGTGTGGGGGGGGTGACAACTCTGAGCATGTAACAGGGCATTTTTAGAAAAGGGCTTTCTATATAAATCAGTGAAAAGGAAACCATCATTCTGTTTGCCCACCAATACATCCAAAAATTCCACTGTATGCAGATTGATGTTACCTGTAAATGTTAAACCATAAACATTGGAATTAAGATAGAGTATGAATTTATGCCAAAGTTCCCTAGACCCCCCCCACACTACCCAACAATCATCAAGGTATCTTCTCCACATGATGAGATAAGGCTTGAACATTGAAGGTATAGTATAAATATACTGGATTTCAAAAAAACCCATGAATAGATCAGCATAAGTAGGGGCAAAAGTAGCCCCCATAGCTGTTCCCTTTACCTGTAAATACCATTGTTTATTAAAGGTAAAGGCATTATGTTCAAGCATTAACTCAAGAATATTGGTCAAAAATTCCTGTTCTTCAGGGGAGAAGATACCCGAATAATTCATCCAGTATTTAATTGCCTCAATGCCTCCCATATGTGGTATAGATGTATATAGAGATTGGACATCTAAAGTTCCCAGAAATTGATCTCTGTCTACTTGTATATCATCAATAATTGCCAGAAATTGTTGTGTGTCCCTAATACGAGCTCTTACATAGGACAATAATTTCTTCAATTTAAATTCCAAGTATTCAGATAACGGTTCTGTCAAAGATCCTCTCCCTGCTACTATCGGACGTCCTGGGGGATTCAAAAGGTTCTTATGCACCTTAGGCAATATGTAAAAATACTGGAGAACTGGATGATCTACCTGAAGTTGCCTTAACAATTGTGGAGTAATGAACTGACGTTCACAACTGAGCTTAAGATACTCATCTATAACCTGTTTGTGTTGTAAAGTCGGATCAGAATCTAGACTTACATAATATTCTGTGTTAGACAGTTGTTTATATGCTTCTGTTAAATAATGCTCTTTGTCCCATATAACAACTGCCCCACCCTTATCTGCCCCAACTATCACTATATTATTGTTATTTTTAAGATTCATTAGGGCTTGATTTTCTTCCCTGGTCAAATTATACTGTTTTTTAGAGAAAATCTCAGACTCATGTAGATGTAAGTCTTTAAGCACTAATTGTTCAAACAGTTTGACTGTACTATGGTAGGGTGGGGTAAATTGTGATTTCTTAAATTTAAACCCTGTATTACCATCATCATGTTGTATCACATGTTCAGAATCTGAAAAAAAATATTTTAAATTGAGTTTTCTACAGAAGCATTTCAAGTCATTAATAACATCAAAATGAGATGCAAAAAAAGAAGGAATGAATCCTAGGCCTTTATTGAGCACACTGATTTCACTGGAGGAAAACTCCAGGTCAGTCAAATTAATGACCAGATTATTAATATCATTATTTAACTGTCCATGAGAAAGACCATCTATGCTTTGTGTTGTAACATTTGTTCCTTGAAGGTTTTCAACATGGCCTGTTCTGCCCCCTCTGTGTTTGCGCCCTGCCCTTCTAAAGGGGCTCTAAATCTTTTAGATAAAGGTGATGGAACTTCTGGTACATTTTCAGGTTCCGTATCAGTGTTGGATACACTGGAAGAAAAATCAGAAGCACTAGTTGTATCATCATTCCGCCTTAAGATAGACTTCACCCTCTTTCTTTTGGGCCTGGGAATGGTCTTGTCTTCATTAAAACGAACACCCTTTTTAACCTTCTTCCAAGTGTACATGGTACAATGTTTGAAATCATTTACATCACGTTGGTATTTTTGCAATTTACGTTTAGAAAGTTCCTTATCATATTTCTCAGAATCATTGATAAATTTAGTGTATAAATTTTCATATTCAGAGGCATTCACAAATTTCTGTGTACATACAAAACATTCATCAAGTTTGGACATTAAACTAGGCAGTTGTGACTCATAATGCTCGACCAACAGTTCCAAAAACATACTGGAAGCAGTCGCCTGTATGCTTCTCCATTTCGCCATAAAGTTCTCATCCAAATTACTCAAACCAGGTTCTACGTACACTCTTAGGCCCCTCGGTGATATTTTAGCGACCAAGTACGCCTTCAACAATTTACAGTGCCAAACATTAGCCCTGACTCGTTTAGATGCCTCTAATAAACTATTGAAACATTCTGCTGCTTCCGTGGGTTTATAGCGTGTAGCTAACCCACTGTAATTACTGTCCAATGCACCAGTAAAACACGCACTGTCATCTTTATCTGAAGACAAACCTTTAATGTAACTCAAAAAATCAGTACCTTTCGCCATGACTGTAAGGCCGTGGTGCAAAAAAATGTCACCTTCCTGCTACAAACTGACCAATAATGCGATATAAATATAGAACAATATAGTCCCGTATGTTTTCACAACACGAAACTTTTCTTCAATAAAGGGGCCATCATGATGAAAATGCAATCCATAGTCCCTCCAAGTAGAATAATCCACAACGAAAATGTAGTTCCAGCACTCCGTAACGACAAACCAAACACAGAAATAATGCACGGAACCAGAAGGTGCTCGGGCAAGAAACACACATATACTCCACAAATGATCCCAGCACTCAAGGAAATAAATCGCACAGTCAGCTTGAAGCAGAAAAAAGATTTATTAGGACTTCCACAGCCCCATAACACAAACCGGTGGCCGGTTTCGCTCACAGCGTCCTCAGTGTGCAGTCAATAACTTGAAAGGCAGATCTTAATATACGCGTAATGCGTATACGTGAATTAAAGAGACAGTGCTAAAATTACTAACATTACACCCAAGCTCAAAGGAGCTACTGAATTAAAATAATTCATATTGGTGCATACACAATTAAACATCCCTATTGCAGAAATGGTAAAGAAAAAGGGGGAACAGAAAACAATATATATATATCTAAAATATATATATATATATATATATATATATATATATATATATATATATGGATTCACTTCAGAAGATCGAATTTACAAAATCTCGAACTGCAAACAACCGAAACCAAAAGATCGAGATTCGTAAACTCGAACTTCTGAAGCGAAACCAAAAAAAAAGACAAACTTCGCTTTTACAGGGGGGGCTTCGCCCCCCTGCACCCCCCCCACACCCCCCCTACTTAAATATACCAACTCCAAGATCGCGCTACAGTGGGGAAATGGGGAATCTCCCGTCTTGCCCTGTATGCGGAAGCGAAAAACGGGAGATTTCTCATTTCCTGTCAACACTGCAAAAAAAAAAGAATTAAACATTACGTACACACAGAGCGTATAAGAATCCTTCCCTCTGTGTGCACGCAATGTATTAAGGTAAGTAAACTCTTATTTTTAAACACTACACATATTCGATTTACTGAAATCTCGATCATATGGTCTCGACCATACGAAATTCGAGATTTCAGTAATTTGATTATGTGAAGTGTTCCTATATATATATATATATATATATATATATATATATATATATATATATATATATATATATATATATATATATATATATATTTATATAGCTATAGATATAGCTATATAGATAGATAGATATATACATATAACCCCCACCCCCAACAAAACCATATTTCAACTAAGCAGAAAGATTCATCAGTGAATAGAATTCATTTTCTTTCCAGATCAAATGTGTTATACACATCTGATGATGGTACAACTGATCTGGAGGGTAGGCTACAATGAGACTTGCAAGGTGAGTTAGTCTGATGGTGTGATCTTGAGATGGAAGGTGATCCTGCTGTCTGTGACCTGACACTGCTGCATGACCATGATATTGAACTGGAATGCGAAGTTCTCCTAGGTGTAGATAGCCATTGACATGACCTGCGAGAGTGACTGTTCACCAAGAGTACTGACATTACTATCTTGAGAACTAGTGTTAGTATCTTGTGATCTCCCCCACATCTAGACAGTACCCCAATCCCTGTCTCTTTTAGGAATGATTCCAGCTCGACTCTGATATGTTCTAACCAGTGTATGAATGGAGACTGCAACTGGTGCTTGATGTGCCACCACACTACACATCAGAGACACGATGGCATTATCCCTGCTTTCTGCCAGTTCAGAGTAGTACTGGAAATCATCATGCATACCCTGTAGGACTTTGACTATTTCTAGCAGAATTTTGCTTGTAGTGGTCTAAACTCTAACTATGTCACAGCAAATTTCATGTTGTATAGCCGATGCTTCACATATTTCCGAAGGTAGTTGTAAATCATTTCTGCATCTGGCACCTCTTTGTCGTGCTGTCACTGTGAACAAAGTGGCCTCAGAATACCTGCCTTCATCCTCACAGTGTTTTTCTGTGTGTGGAGAAACTGGTGTATATGTACAGGTTTGTTCCTGCTGTACAAATGTGAGTGAAATATCAGCTTGTGCTTGACTTTGTGGTGCAGTATCACTTTCTGTAGAGTTAATAAATGCTGTGAGATGTGATGTTGTGACATTAAACTTGGGGACTGTCTGCAACTTCCATCTGGTTACTGCAATATATTAGCATAATCAGCAGCAGCAGCAACACCCATTCTACTGCTGACATCATCCATACTAATGGTACAGTTGAACTGTTTCTTTTTTTTCAAAAACATTTTTATTTTGTTTCATTATAAACATACACAAATGTACATGTAACAAATGCAATAAAATAATAACAAAACTATTTACAATATTTACATTCATCCATGAAAAACAATCATTTTGTCCATGAGAAGTTATCAGTATTTGTTCAATAAGTTTTCCAATTTTTGCCATGCTATTTTTATGAGTAATGTTATGAGTTCTATAACAAATAGTTTGCAGCTCTTTATTACAAACAACTTCTTCTAAATTAATAAAATCTTTAAACATCAAATCTTGTTTAGTTTTCCAGTTCAAAGTAATAACTTTTCTGGCAATTGCAAGAATTGACCAGAGTAACTGAATCTGAGATTTAAGTATTACATTAGGTATAGGAATACTGACTAGGATTAATGAGTTAGAAATATGACAGCTGTCAGACCATAAAGCATTTACAAAATACCTGAAGTATTTCCAGTATTGAACAAAATTTCTACATTCAATGAACATGTGAACCCAGTTGGCCTCTAGTAATTCATCACATTTCCAACATTTAATTTCACTGTTTTTGAGTATAAGATTTATTTTATGTGGAGTATAGAAACTCCTGTTCATAAATTTCCATGTAACAAACCAACTTCAGAAATGACAAAACTAAATAAAAATGATGCGAACAAGCTTCAGGAACACACAAACACTTTATTAAAGTAAGCGCTTTCGTTGGAGAAAGTACTCCAACTTCTTCAGACTAAAAGTGTTTAAAAGTACACATCATGCTTAAATACAAAAGACCACTCCAAGCAGCCAATACAGAAACTTAATTAATTGTGATGTCACAGGTTCTATTGGATAATTGAATAAAAGATGAAAAATATAAGGAAAACTAGTAAGCTTCTATTAAACCAAGTGATCTTATTTAAACAAAACCTCACTGCTTAAAATGTGAATCCTTAAAAACATTTTACACACACAACTATACATACCTACATATTAGTAATATAATGAAATAAAATACACGTTGATTAAACTATTCAAAGACATCAAAAATAAAATATTAAATATTAAATTTTAAATTAAAATGAGTCAAAGTCAATAAGGCTTTAAAAAGGGGGCAATATTATTATATCTGGTAACACCAATAACTCATTCGATGATTAAATATTTAATTATTTATCAATTAAATGCTTGCTGAAAATAAAAGCCTTTGCTAGGTAGCTGTCCATAGATTTTATATGAATTTTAAATATTTAAATATTTAATCATCAAATGAGTTATTTTTGCTACCAGATGTAATAATATTGCCCCCTTTTTAAAGCCTTATTGACTTTGACGCAATTTTAAATTTTAATCTAATATTTAATATTTTATTTTTGATGTCTTTGAATAGTTTAAGCAACATGTATTTTATTTCATTATATTACTAATATGTAGGTATGTATAGTTGTGTGTGTAAAATGTTTTTAAGGATTCACATTTTAAGCAGCAAGGTTTTGTTTAAATAAGATCACTTGGTTTAATAGAAGCTTACTAGTTTTCCTTATATTTTTCATCTTTTATTCAATTATCCAATAGAACCTGTGACATCACAATCAATTAAGGTTCTGTACTGGCTGCTTGGAGTGGTCTTTTGTATTTAAGCATGATGTGTACTTAGACTGAAAAAGTTGGAGTACTTTCTCCAATGTAAATGCTTACTTTAATAAAGTGTTTGTGTGTTCCTGAAGCTTGCTCGCATCATCATACCATTTCCATGTATGCAATCTCCAATATAATGAAGAAGATGTACCACACATAGAATTCAATAGCCATTTTTTGGATTCATCAGATATTTATTCTCCATTAATCTTTACATAGTAATTCCAGAAATCCGAGTCAAACTTTAGAGTGTCTTCTCTTAGTATCTTATAGATAGGTGAGATACTTAATTTTTGATTATCTGTCTTTTCAAGACACCTAATAAAAAGATTAATCAAATAGGTATAGATTCAGTCTCTAGGTTGATTGATACTCTCATTTTGTTTTTTATAAACTGCCGTAATGAGTCTATAAACAACCATCAAAACTACATAAGAGAGTTTAGTGGTCTAATACTCTTATTTGCAATAAACTAATACCAGAATACCAAGTTATTTTCCATTATTTTTTGCATTGCATTGATGTTGAAAGAATCTGGGCAATCAGGGAGTATGCTTTAGGGAATTTAAAGTTATTAAATATTTCATTAATGCCATAGGAAAAATGATCAAACTTCTTATTAAATAAACAAAATTCATGTAAACGCCAATGAACTCTACTTATTCCATATTGTTCCTTAAATTGATTTTCTATAGTTCTGACATCAGTTATATGAATCTCATGTATTGTTTTCCAGCCAGATATATAGGTAGGTGTGATCCCATGTAATATTATATTAATTATAATTGATTTGGAATAAAGATCTAAGCTAGGGAATGCTATCCCATTACTGTTCCAAGCTCTAATGTGCCATTTATATGCAATCCTAGGTTTTAAGGGGAACCATACAAATTTAAGTAGCATGAAATCTAATTTTTTAAATAACTTTTTGGGAGGGGGTAATATCAATGATTGTATATACAACAAAATTTTAGGTAAAATTATCATTTTAATTAAAGAGAGCCTATCCTCCATTGTGAAGAACATTTTATTCCATCTTTTGATTAGTTCACTAATGGTGGTTATTAAATTATTGTAATTTAGTTTAACAGACTCTTTCTGCTCTTTATACTGACACCCAAATATTCTAATACATCATTCTCCCAATTAAACAGGCCATTCTCTCTTAGGGTTTTGTTGATCTTTTTGTTAATTAGTAATGTTTTGGATTTATTATGATTAAGTTTAAGCCCTGAAATTATTTCAGACTTGCTTAATGTATTTATAACATCATGCAAAGAACCATCCACATCACCCAACATTAACAACATATCATCAGCAAATGATTGTATCTTAGAACAATAGTCCTCATTAATTTGAAAGCCGTTTATATTTTGCTTGTTTCTGATATACATAGCAAAAGGTTCTATTGAAAGAGCAAACAATTATATTGACAAAGGATAACCTTGTCTAGTTCCCGTGAGGACTTTTAGTGGTGAGGATAGACATGATCTGATTTTCACATAAGCTTGTGCCCCACTATAAATTTTCATTAGTAAATTGACAAAATCTGAGGAGAATTCAAAACCCATCAGAATTCTATGTAGATAAGAACAACTAATAGAATTAAAAGCCTTTTCTATGTCTAGGCTGATAATAGTTGTTTTTTGCATTTGCATGCTATGTCTATTAATGATAGTAATTTAATAGTGGTATATTGCACTTTTCTATGAAGAATGAATCCTGACTGATCATTATGTATTAGATTAGGTAATATTTTCTTTATCCTATTAGCTAACATTGTCATGAAAATTTTATAAATCAGTGTTTAGTAACAAAATTAGTCTATATGAATCACAAGATTTGGGGTCCTTACCTTGTTTTACTATGGGGGAGATAATTATTTCCACAATGGGGGTGTTATACACTTTTGCTAAACCATAGTAAAGGCACTCATCATTTTCTTTATTATATATTCAGGAAAAATCTTAGATAGTTCAGGAATTATTCCATCCAGTCCTGGAGCTTTATTATCTTTTACATTTTTTATTTGCTCTTTTACTTCTGTTAGTGTTATTTGTTTATTTAATATGTTATTTTGTTGCATTGACAAAGTAGTAGTTATATTTTCTTGAATAAAAGTATTTATTACATTATCTGTCTCCAAACGTGGTGTATTATTTATATCTTTATAGTAGTTTTTGAACATTTCTAATATTCCCATTAAGTTAGATGTACTCTTACAAGAACAAGTACAGTGGAAAGGCACTCTAAAATCACCAAGGAAACAGCCAAAAAGTGCCTGTAGCATAGAGTAAATCACCGAGGTAGTTTTCCAAGCTGATTTTTTTCCAAATACACACGAAGCTTCACAGGTAAACACACATAAACGCCTTTGCAGCACACACGTTTTCGTCTCCGTAATCAGACTTCCTCAGATGACCAGTGTTGCTGAAATTTTTGAAACCTTCTTTCCCCTTCATGCTGCTGAGCATCTGCTGCTCTGTGTAAGCAACACTGGTCATCTGAGGAAGTCTGATTACGGAGATGAAAACGCATGTACTGCAAAGGCATTTATGTGTGCTTTTTACCTGTGAAGTTTCGTGTATATTTGGAATAAAATTCAGCTTGGAAAACTATCTTGGTGTTTTACTCTACACTACAGGCACTTTTTGACTGTTTTCTAGATGTACTCTTAACTGAACCATCACTTTTATATTTAATCTCATTAATAAGATTTTGATTGTTTATTTTTTGGATCTTACTACTATTTTATGTAGATATTTGGGATTTTTGGCATAATATTGTAATTTCAATTTTTCCAGGTTTATGGCTACCTAATGATTCAGAACTTCTAAGTATTTTTGATTTAACTTAGTAATTTTGCTATGTGCTACTTTGTTATTTGGTTTTGTGTCCATTTTTATCTTGTCTGTGTTTTTTTGTAAGTCTAAAAGTTCTTTTTCCCACTGTCTCCTTTTTTAAGGTACCAAGATGTTATTCTACCATATATATAAACTTTAAAGGTGTCCCATAGTATAGTATCAGTCACTTCACCATTATAATTTGTTTCCATAAACATGTCTATCTCTTTCATTATCCATTACTTAAAGTCATCTATCTTAGTTATGTAAGCAGGAATTCTCTGTAGGAATTTTAAATCATCTGTATGTGTAGTTAATGTAAAGTTTATAGCATTATGGCCTAAAAGTGGACAAGTCATTATAGATACATCACTTATTTTAGAGTATATATTATTTGACATAAAGAACTTATCAATGTTTGTGTAACAAATCGATATGAATAGTGAGTATAGAATAAGGGGGTCTATATCATAACGCCGAATGCTGACAAGTTCGAAGTACTAAACTTCGAACTTGAAAGTTTGAAGTGTAAAAACGTTGAAATGTATAACGAAGATCACCATAGAGTGCAGGAAGGGAAGATTTCCCTTTACTGAACTGTAGTGCGATCTCGGAATTGGTATATTTATGTAACAGGGGGGCTTGCCCCCTTGCATAGAGCATTTTTTTTTTTGTTTTGGGTTTTGAGTGTTTTTTTTTTTTTTGACATTCGATGTTTTCAGACTTTGAACTTTCAAGTTCGAGGTTTGAAGCTTCAAAGTTGTCAGCATTCGACAATCTGATATAGACCCGAATAAGGAATAATGTTTTCTTTGATCATGTATATCTTTAAGGTTCATCTGGCTTGTAAAGTCATTAACTTCTTGGCTTGAGATATCAGTTTTCTTTTACCAGTTTTAGAAGTATCATTGCCTGATAATAGGCAGTTAAAATCACCTGTTGCTATAATTTCCCCCCTGCATTTAAAGTAATCAGGTCTAGATATTTATCAACATGTTTGGTACTCAGTCCTGGTACCCAGTATGTATTAATCAAAGTGTAATACTTCCTATTGATTTCCAAAATACCCGTGCTTAGCATCCCATCTTTATCTGAAATTGTATCTATAATTCTTGGCATAGTATAAGTATTTTTCCATAGAATAAGAGTGCCCCTTCTCTTAGTCTTAAAACATGAACCAGCCAGAATGGTATAGCCATTGAATGAGTATTTTTGTAGATCTTCTATTAATAGATGGGTTTCCTGTAAAAAGATGATCTGGGCTTTATGCATTTTGATATATTTAAGCAAACCAGCTCTTTTGACATTATTGTTCAAACCATTAATATTTAATGATAAACATTTATAAGCCATTGACTATAATGTGTATGTTATTCCTAACTGAAAGACCTTTCTTCCATGTTGACTTGAAATCTACTGAAAACTTACTTATCATGGATGCATAACATGTATTAAGCACAACTTTCAAAAACTCAAAACTATTTACAAATACATACACGAAACATAAAGTTTCTAGTTTAGTTTTGCCACTAGTTCAGATGCAGCTAAAGTGCAGATATAAATATTATAATAGTATCCTTAAAGGGATAGACTCTATCCATGAGTGTTTGAAGTAAAATTATCTTGGTATAGAATATGTGAGAGATTTAACTTGCCGGAATGCTTCAGCAGACTGCGTATTTTCAAATAACTAATTATGAAGTTTCTAGTTAGTTTGTTTATTACCTAAGAGGTAGTCGCAGTTAAAAAGCAAAGCTTAGATTATGAATTATTTGCATGTATTCCCATGGAGGGAATATTTAGAAGATTGATCAGAGTGCAACATTTGCCTTCAGGTAAGGTGGAGTTTGGGTGATGGTGATTGGGAGTGCAGTGCTGTGGCTGTTGTTTTGCTTTGTGATATTTTCATGGGCTGCCAGGCACCTGTGATTAACAGGGCCTTTTGTCTTTCACATGTGTTGATCAGTTTGGGGAGAGACTTTGGGCCTTTAGTGGTGGTTGCTGATGCAGAACCTTGACTGGTCTGGGTTGTGTTGCTTATTGGTGTGGTCAAATTTCCTGGAGTTTGGTTGCCCTGATGTGATGGAGTAATGTTATTTTTATTGTTGGCAACATTTGTTATCTATCGTGACACATTTAATACTGATGTTGCAAAGGTTAAGGTAAATATACATATACATTTGTACAGAGCATTCATTTCTTACTTGGAATTGATGCATGATTTTACATAGTCTTAAGACAGCCTTCTTCACTGGAAAACTGCACATTTCATGACATTTACAGACATTTTATTAAGAGTTTTACAGTCTTGTTTGGTTTGTAGGTTTACTGAGTCGTTTGTTTCTAATTGCTAGTCTAACAGTTTTTTGCTATTTATATGACTATTGTGGACTATATTATTCTCATTTTGTTGTTTGACTTGTGATTGTTTGGTAATTTGCTTGGAGTCATTGATAGGTGTGGGGAAGCAGCTTGGCGGTGCCTCTTTGCATCGTGCTGAATTCTGGTGAGGAGAGTCAGTGATCATAGCAGCAGGTGAGTTTCAAAGTTCATCTTGGTGATGGAATATATATGAGCTCCAGATCAGAGGTCCTAGCAACCTTGATAAGATGGGAACAAGAAGGTGTTTGGTTTTCTTTTCACGGTCTTGGTGGTGCATATTCACTGAATAATGGAGAATGGGGTTCAGGTTTCCTATCCTTCAGAAAATGCATGGTGGCACAGAAGCTGTTATTGAGGCAACTTTTGGCAAGGATGGTGAGGTTATTTACTGTTTTGTGGTACTGATGGGCTCCCATGACCATTGCACTCCTCAAGATGGTTGGGATTTTGAACATTCGGGGTAGGATGAGGGATTATTGGCATAGTCTGGTCGGTTCTTATATCATTTTGGCTTATGGTAAATCCAGGCAAAATGAAGTCACTGACAATGACAGACCTTCATTCAGGAAGTATATATAGGATCATAGGAAGTTACTAGGCTATTGGCCCTGAGGCTCTTATAAGCTAGCCAAGAGTTTAGACCATGTTTAGACAAGTCAGCACTCAAAATCCCTGTTCAGCAGGGACACAGGTGGAATCCCAGGTGACCCCCCCCCACACTGATTGGTGGAGTTTACTTTGCAAGGAAAGGAGTATAAGGGGTTGCACTCTCTCTTGGGGTCAGAGTCTGTGGGCCAGGGTAGTGGTTGTGCAGTGAATGAGCAGGATAGGACCTGGTCAGCTTTGGCTTTTGTCATTCAGATGTTTTGGCTGTGTGTGTACTAAGAATTTACAGGTTTTCTTTTCTTTTACAGGTGGGGTACTGTGAATGGGACATTGGTCGGTGACCTGAAGGAGGTGGGTTCGAATGGAGATGGAGGCTGTCACAGTGTGGATATCTGGTTGGTTAGAGTGCTGCTCTGCAGGAAGAGGTTTTAGAAGGTGACGTATTCTGCTGTGTTGGTGTGCTGCGCTGGAGTGTTCCTGTTGCAGGAGTGGGTACTATTTGGTCATAGTTAATCTTACATTGTGCTCATAACAGCATGTCATTGTTGGTTCAGATAGGAGGTAGTGGGGGCACGTGAGGAGGAGGTATGTTGGGGCAGGGTGAAGCTGGGTGGGAATTGTTTCTGGGGAGTAGTCTGGGGTACCACGGGTGGGTTACAGCCAATTTCAGGGTAGGTATGACTTCTAGAGGCAGGTGGAGTTTTATGTGAGTAGGTAGGTATACAGGTATGTTGGGGGATGTTGGAGGAACTGGGGCTTTGTGGTTAAGCAGAAGTGGGCAGTCTTAAGCAGGGCATGGTTTAGGCTTTTTTTTTAAAGACTAGATGCATTTAGAATAGGGACTTTGGGGATATGGATATTTAGTAGACTTGAGAAGTTTGGAGTTTTGTTGGGGGGGGTGGAGAGTTTGTCCTAGGAAGACTGCCTGTCATGAGTGCATGTGTGGTCCATCGTCAACAGCCATTGGGAGAGGCTTATGGTGTCTTTTCATTTCTCATACAAACACTAGCTTAGATACATTGTAGAGTCACCTGTTTCTTGTTAGGGCGATAATTCCTGTCAGTGGTTGCAAGTTAAAGGTGAACACATGGGCAGAATGTGGTAGACATACTAATGACATATCATTAACAGCTTTAACTGGGAAACTTAAGCAGGTTATAAAAAAAATGTGTGGGGGGGTAAAAGGGGAGGTCTAAGTCATAATTATATTGACGAATGTTGATTTAGGGGGTGGATCCCCTTGATAGCATGCAACTTAAGACTCTATTTATTGCAGTGAATTTACAGTTTCTTTTCTTTTACAGATTCATGATGAAGGTGCTCATAGTGGACGTTGCGCCAGTGGCTGGAGTGATGGGCAATGAGGTCATATAGGACTTGCGCAGAGTCACAGTTGCATATCTAAAGATGTTGGAGGCACAGAATTTGAGGTGAAATGATAAAAGAGTCTGTATTCCCCAGTGACTGAAGGAGGTGGGTTGCACATGTGAGGCATGCTGCAGGAGGTGTTTGTGGAATTGGAAGTTGGAAGCAGTCGGGTCTGAATGAGGGAGTTTGGAGAGTGATGGATTTGACAGGATGGATGTTACTGTTCTGACTGTATCGGTATCAGAAGATGTTCTAGTCACTGCTGAGGTATAATGGGGCCACAAAGCATGGTTAGAAGTGAACCATGGTTAGTGGTTTCTCAGACTGGATGTTTTGGTGGTACAGTGGGGTCAAGGTTAATCCTATAGTGAACCATGATTAGTGGTCTCTCGGACTGGATGTTTTGGTGGTACAGTGGGGTCAAGGGTAATCCTTTCTTAGCTTCATTAATGCGCACTTTAATTTCATTAAAGTACATTTCAGTGCTGATGGGTTAAGGCATGGCATTGCTGACAGTGATCTTTCCTAATTTACAGGTGATGGGTACACTGAATGATGTTTGGCTTAATCATTACCTTTATGGCAGGTAGTTGGTGAATTAGTTTGGGTAGTAGGGAGGGGTACCAGCCTAGTCAGGCTGGTTGGCAGAGAAGCAGGACAGGCTTGCCCTCTTCTTTTTCCCCTCTCATGTTTGGATGTTCATTTCAAGGAATTGGGGGAAAGGAAAGTGAGCAGCTGGAGGAAGCTTGCTGAATTGGTAAGCAAGCGGTGGTAAGGATGCTGCTTATTTGGTTGGAAGGTAATTCAATGAATTGTATATGAAGTGAGATGGGACGCTTCTTCATATGCGTTAGGTCATGCCATCCTGAATTATTTGGTTGGATAGGCAATTCAATAAATGGGATATGAAGTGAGTCTGGGGCGCTGCTTTATAAGTACAGTAAGCAAGCAAAGGTGTGGACGCTGCTTACTGGGCAGGATGAGTAGGTACGCTGTCCTGATTAAGATTACAAAGATGTTTATGCTGTGTTTAGAACCAACTATACTATGTTGAATTGTAATTAATTTTGGTGACCAAAGCTCTGTTATGGAAGTTTAATAAAGGTCATCAAATGTCATTCGGTGTGATGTGTTTATTGAAGGGGACCTGGACAAATGAGGTTTGGCAACAAACTAAGTTGTCCAGGGACATCTTCAAGAGGGGCTAGATTGGTAGTAGTGGGAGTTAGGTGGGCTGGGGAGATGAAATGGTTAAGTGGAGGGAGGAAGGACTGGGAGGAAATGAGGTAAGGGTGGGGAGGAACTTAAGAGTTTGAGGCAAGTGTAGATGGGCAAGTAATCACATTTTGGTGTGAACTTGCTACCCACCCACCTTCTCTCCCTCTTATTTGTTGGTGGTTTGATGGGGATTGTGATCATATTATTAGTCGGGGTAGGTGGAGAAGTGGAACAGGCTTGCCTTCTTCTGTTTCCCCTCTGGTGTCTGGATGTTCATTTCAAGGAATTGGGGGAAAGGTTCATAGGTTCATAGGTCCTATACAAGCCTAGCCATAACAATTCCATGGCTATTTCTTCCCGCACTATTTACTTCCCTGGACCACTGTCTAGCAGGGCGACTGACGTGATCCCCGGGGTGAATTTCCTTTCTCCCATCCAATCATCAAGGTTCCTTTTGAAGAGGGCCAAAGAGGCACTCTGCTTGACATTTATGGGCAATCTATTTCAGAGTCTGGGGAGTCTCTGGGTCAGGAACCTATCCCTCCAGCATGTTTTGTTTATTGTGATGACAAGGTTTAGATCCCTGGAGCATGTGGCTCTGAGGGATTGGGATTTCTTTAAGTGTAGCATGTCCAACAGCTCTTGGTTTGACATGGCCTTGTATGCTAAGCAGAGATCGCATCTGAGTAGACAATATGCGACAGAGTATAGCTGGAGTTTTTTAAGGCGGTCAGTGTAGGGCATCTGCTTTAGGCCTGTGATTCTTTTAGTGAGGTATTTCTGTGGCCTTTCCAGTTGTTGCAGATGTCTTGAGAGGTACATACCAGACGGGGCATTGTATTCTATAATGGGTCTAATGAGGGATGAGTACAGTGGGACAATGACCTCCTTTTTTCTGGATGAAAAGCCCTTAGCGATGAGGTGCGCCACATAGAAGGATTTCCTGACTGTTGTGGTGATGTGGTTATCGAAGGTGAGACAACTGTCCACCTGTGAGCGTAAGTCTCTTATCACACTTTCAGTGTTTAGTATACTGCCACCTATATGGTAATTCATGGGTACATGTTTTTTCCCAAAGGGGATAACTATACATTTCTTGGCATTGAGCTTGAGCCCATGGCTCTGGCACCAAGCATCTGTTTCTGTAAGGCCCTTTTGTAGAGTATCCACATCATTTGGGGATTCAATAATGGCTCCCAGTTTGCAGTCATCTGCGAACTTTGTTAGCCAGAGTCCCTTAGTGTTGGCCTGTACTTCAGAGAAGTAGATGCCAGACAAGAGCGGTCCCAGGACTGAACCCTGAGGTACTCCACTTGTCATTTGTCTGGAGCTGGATTTGGAGTCGACTACTTTTACAGTGTGGGTTCTATCAGTAAGCCAGTTAGCAACCCACTGGGTGATGTAGGGATTAATGCCCAGCTTAGTAAGTTTATCTATGATTCCAGAGTGGGGGATGGTGTCAAAGGCCTTGGCAAGGTCTAGATAGGCTGTGTAGACCACCTTACACTTGTCCATGGCTCTGGAGACTGATCCAAAGAAGTCAATCAGGTTCAGGAGATAAGATTGGCCCTTCACGAACCCAAACTGGGTGGGGTCCAGTATTTGAAGGCTGCCAATGTCTTTGTTTATAAGTTTCATGAAAATATGCTCCATGGCCTTGCAGATAAGGCTCGTCAGGCTGATGGGACAGTAGTTTCCGGGATCCAAGGTGGATCCCCCCTTGTGGAGTGGGATAACTGTAGCTCTGCGCCACTCAGTGGGCAGAAAACCTGAGGTGAGGCTATGATTAAGCATGACACTTAGGTGAGGTGCCAGTTCATATTGTAGTTCATGTAGTACACTGCCCGGGATGTCATCTGGTCCCATGGATGCTGTATTCTTAGTTTTGGAGAGTGCGTTTTTTACCTGTGTGGCCATTATTACTGGAATTTGGCAATCTTCCTGTCTTGAGATGGCCCATTTAGGGGGTGAGAGGGGGGGGTGAAGTTGGCACTGAATCGATCTGCCAGGATATTGGCAATAGCCTTGGGATCAATATATTTAATGCCATTCTGTTTTAGCTCAGAGTAGATTTGAGCACTGCCATTTAGATTCTTGACATCGTTATAGAATGCCTTGTGGTTGTCTTTGGAATCTTTCGCAATTTTATTTTTGTAACTAGCTTTGGAGGATTTTATGAGGGATCTCAGTTTCTTACTGAGGCTGGTAAGGGAGTTTTTTGCATTCTGGGATTTTCCTCTTTTCTGCAACAGTTTCTTCCTTTTGTTGTAAAATTTGTTTATGGCAGGGGACCACTAGATTGGCTTCCTTTTTTGGATGAGAGCATCTTGGTTCTATTTGGCATGGTACAATTCATGCATGAGTGGATGTGCTCGTACAGTGCCTTAGTATAGGATTCAGCAGTTGAACTTTCAGTTCCCGTCTGCATGGGTGTCATGAAGGTTGTCACTTCTGACTTGAGTAGCATGAAGTTGGCTTTGGAGAAGTTTTTTTATGGAGGTTTCCTTACTGGGGAGTGGGGGTGGGATGTGGATATTAAGGGTCATTAGCTTATGAAAAGGCCTGACTAATGAGGGGGTGACCATAGGTGTAGAGCATCGATTTCCCATGTTGGTAATGACCAGGTCTAGGATATTGGAGCCCCTGGTGGGACTATGTATTAGTTGATCCAGGGCATTGGAATTTATGAATTCCAAGAACCATTGGGCAAAGGTGTTGGTACATGAGTAGTTTTCCCAGTTAATGGCAGGGTAGTTAAAAATCATCCAGTATTAGGGTGCTTGGTTCTATCTTAATATTTATCCAGTATGTTTATAAAGGTGTAGTGAGAATCTTGGGGTATGGGGGGGATCTGTAGCAAGTTACAATTTGGATTGCACTTACCTAGTGTTAGTTGCACCTGGAGAATTTCAGACACATTGTGTTGGCAACTAGCCTGGTGGTGTGAATATCCTTGGTGAATATTGACACTCCTCCTTTAGTGTTTCGGTCCTGGTTTGGGGGTCGAAAAGTGTGGTAATAGTTGTAGCCTGGTATTGCAGAGGTGCTCTATGGAGACTTGAACCAGGTCTCAGTTACTGCACAGATATTGATGTTCTCCATTTGTAGGAGTGCCTCGAGAGAGTGCATTTTGAGGTTTAGACTTCTAGCATTGAGTAGCATTACCTTCAGATTTTGCATGCTTATACCTGTTATGGTGGTGGTTTTGTCCTTTGAACTTTGCCTAAAAAAGGCACTATAGGGGTGGCAAGAGCCTTAGCCAGTAACCTGAATCCCAGGGGCGACAGGTGCAGACCATCTCTGGCAAAGCATCATGGTCTGTCGATCATGTCGTCCCAGGCAGACAGATACTGGATCCCCTTTGAAATGACACCAGAAGCTTAGCCAGTTGTTTAAAAAAGGCACTATAGGGGTGGCAAGAGCCTTAGCCAGTAACCTGAATCCCAGGGGCGACAGGTGCAGACCATCTCTGGCAAAGCATCGTGGTCTGTCAATCATGTCATCCCAGGCAGACAGATACTGGATCCCCTTGGAAATTACACCAGAAGCTTAGCCAGTTGTTGAAGTCAATCATTTTGTCCTTATATTGTGGTATCATTCTGGGTGAAGGCAGGATGCTACTCAGGGCTAGGGTCATACCTGCCTGGGCCACATGATCTGAGAGCTCTTCCATGTCTCTTTTCATGTAGTCGAGGGAGGTACATCTCAAGTCATTCATTCCAACATGGAAAATGACAGAGTTATATTTGTACTTGTTGTGGAGTGACTTGAGTGCATGCATTATGTGGCAGATCCTGGCACCCAACAGGCAGCTGATTGTAATTTTCTCCTTGTTCAACCTGGTGAGTGGGGCATCAGTGTGCCAGACTATAGAGTCACCTATGACGAAAGTGTTAGGTATGTTGTCTTGCCTTAGGGGCTGTTGCTGGGTGGCACACTGGTGCTGTGAACTATGTGACACTTTGGTTGTGATTGGTGTTTGTTTGAGTTTCAGATTCAGAGGTCCTTGTTGCTTGAGCAGGTTACAGTTAAGGGCCTCAGCATATGTGGATATAGTGTTGCTATATGTGGGTGTTGGTGGTGTGGCTTTAGAAGGGATATGTGTTGCTTGAGGTGTAGTGTGGGTGTTAACCTTCTCCTCTTGACTGTCTAGCACAATCCTGGGTGGAGAGAGCTTTGCTTCCATTTTGGCTATGTAAGTGCATCTCCCACAGGTTGTAGTATTGGGTGGTAGGAGGAGAGGGTTGTTTGGGTACATGAGGCAATAGTAGCTGCATTGCCCCAGTATGCCCAGATTTACCAGGTGGACAGGAGAAATAACTGGAAGCTGACCCTTGGACATGCCTTGTTTGGTGCTTTTTTTTTTTTTTGTAAAGTACAGGCGCTGTTTTCCCTTACCTTAGCAAGGTACTTTGCAGTTATAGGCTGTTTAGTGCCTAATATTAATTTCTCCTTATTAACAAGGAGAGTTGAGTGCGTGTATCAGTTTAAGGCTTCCTAGTGCTTGCCAGCAGGTATTAGAGCAAGTGCTAGTCACAGGGATACTTAAAGGTAAGATGAAAAAAAAATGCACACTGCAGTGTGCACTAGAGAAGTTAGATGTGAAAGTAGGTAACTTAAGTTTTACCTGTTTAAAAAGTTAAGGTTTAGTGGAGAGTTACTATTTTTAAAACAGCAAGATGGATTGAAAGGGGTGGTCACTTTTGTATTCTGGTACTATGGAATACAGTAGGATGGCCAATAAATTTAAATAGTTGAAGGGGAGGGATTTCAAAAATGGTGATTTTGTGATTATTCACACAGGCCAGTGAAAGTAGAGGGGAAATGAGATATATGGTCAGATTAACATAAGAAGCAGGCAACTAGAAAGACAGTGATATTTAACAAGACAACTGTAACTGGGAGGGAGGGCGAGAAAAAATTTCTGCCTGACTCAGAAGAGACAGAGCTGTGGTCTCTTTTGAAGTTTTAATATGCTGTTAAAGCAGAATGCAAGTAAAACATCAGGTAAAGAAAACAAACCACAGTATTCAAAATATAAAAAGGCAATAAAGTAATATAAAATACAAAAAAAATAAAAGCCAACTAACCTTTCCTTCACAGCAAAGTGTAACAGAGTCTGGATGAGCCTTTCTGGTAAAAGAAAATGAGCAGCTGGAGGAAGCTTGCTGGATAGGTAAGCAAGAGGCGGTAAGGACGCTGCTTATTTGGTTAGAAGGTAATTCAATGAATTGTATATAAAGTGAGATGGGATGCTTCTTCATATGCGTAAGGTCATGCCATCCTGAATTATTTGGTTGGATGGGCAATTCAATAAATGGGATGTGAAGTGTGTCTGGGACGCTGCTTCATAAGTAAAGTAAGCGAGCAAAGGTGTGGACACTGCTTACTGGGCAGGATGAGTAGGTACGCTGTCCTGATTAACATTACAAGGATGTTTATGCTGTGTTTAGAACCAACTATTCTATGTCGAATTGTAATTAATTTTGGTGACCAAAGCTATGTTATGGAAGTTTAATAAAGGTCGTCAAATATTATTCGGTGTGATGTGTTTATTGAAGGGGACCTGGACAAACATGTCAATCTCTTTCATTATCCATTCCCTAAAGTCATGTAACTTTGTTATGAAAGCAGGAATTCTCTGTAGAAATCTTAAATCATCTGTATGTGTAGTTAATGTATAGTTTATAGCATTATGGTCCGAAAGTGGACAAGCCATTATAGCTACATCACTTATTTTAGAATATATATTATTTGATATAAATAACTTATCAATGTTTGTTTGTGTACCAAACTGATATGAATAGTGAGTATAGAATAAGGAATAATGTTCTCTTAGACCATGTATATCTTTAAGGTTCATCTGGTTTGTAAAGTCATTTAATTTCTTGACTTGAGATGTTAGTTTTAGTTTACTATTTTTAGAAGTATCTTTGCCTGATAATAAGTAGTTAAAATCACCTGTTGCTATAATCTCCCCTCTTTCATTTAAAGAAATCAGGTCCAGATATTTGTCAACATATTTAGTACTCAGTCCTGGTATCCAGTATGTATTAATCAAAGTGTAATATTTCCTATTGATTTCCAAAATAGCCATGTTTAGCATCCCATCTTTATCTGAAATTGTATCTATAATTCTTGGCATAGTATAAGTATTTTCCATAGAATAAGAGTGCCCCTTCTCTTAGTCTTAAAACATGAGTCAGCCAGAATGGTATAACCATTGAAGGAGTATTTTTGTAGATCTTCTATTAATAGATGGGTTTCCTGTAAAAAGATAATCTGGGCTTTATGCATTTTGATATATTTAAGCAAACCAGCTCTTTCGACATTATTGTTCAAACCATTAATATTTAATGATTTCTAAGCCATTGACTATAATGTATATGTTATTACTAACTGACAGACCTTCCTTCCGTGTTGACTTGAAATCTACTGAAAACTTACTTATCATGGATGCATAACATGTATTAAGTACTAATTTCAAAAACCCAAAACTATTTACAAACACATACATGAAACAAAGTTTCTGGTTTAGTTAAAAACTTAACTAAACCATCCAACCACCACATCTCCAATACCAAACAACACAAATTATCCATCTTTGCTTAGAATATAGTATAAAAACAAAAAAGAAAAGCATTATGAAAGCAACTAAAGAAATCTGAATCCATGAAATATACATTAGAATGAGAGTGTCCAATATATCTGAAGCTATATGAATATGTCACATATGATAATAGCACCTCTAATATGTAGATATGCCAGAAATACACATCATATCTAAGTATGTATAAACATTAGAAGCTGAAGGTTAAGAAGATTGTCATTATTCCCAAGACTTTTCAAGAAACATCAGATAGTTTAACCATTTTGTCAGACATCTATCTAATATTTTTCATGTAAGGATCTATTGAATATATATATATAACACTTATTACAACATAGCTATTATATTTTGCAATTATACACATATTACTCATGTGTATTAACAATATCTATGTTGGCATCTTTCATCAGGAAGGGGGGAGAGAGATAGCAAGAAAAAAGGGGCCTCACAACCCTCTGTTTAGTTACTAAAGGCGGGTTCCTATTATGAGAGCAAAGATTCCTTTAGGTGAATATGAAGACATCGACCTGTATTACGCGAAGTACATAAACCCCGAAAGTTCAAAACCGCGAAGTTCGAAATGTCAATTTGTTTTGGTTGACCCATCTGTGGTATAGCTCCATAAGGTAAGTGTGCGATAGATAAGAATTTAGTGTTAGGACTTGGGTTAAGGTAAGTGCATAGATAGGTAATGTATGTAAGAGTTAGTGTAGTGTTAGAAGTAGGTGTTTTTTAAATGTATGTATGCATGTGTTTTATTTATTTTGTTTGGGTGTATGTGTGTAGGGGAAGTGTGCAGTAGTTACAGACCTTAGGGTTAGGGAGGGGTTAAGGATAGTGCATAGTTTGTATGCGGGGTTTAGTATAGTTTTAGAGGTAGGTTTTTTTAATGTATGTATGTATTTTATTTATTTTGTTTGGGTGTATGTGTGTAGGGGAAGTGTGCGGTAGTTACAGACATTAGGGTTAGGGAGGGGTTAAGGATAGTGCATAGTTAGGTAGGTAGTATGTAGTGGCTGGTAGGGTTGGCCGACTATTGCAGGTCAATATTTTTTTTTCACGATTTAGTGCGTTAAGGATTTTCACGGTTCGCGGTAAAGGGGTCGACGTTTGAGTATTCGCGCTTAGGGATTTTCACTTTCGTAATATAGACCCACTAAAGGTTTAGTTGTATAACATAAGTCTGATGTTAATATGCATAATGAGTTTTCTAATGCAACTCCTAGGTTACTTGATGTCATTTAGTTACTGATAGTGTCATTGAATCTGCAGGATATATGCATCTATAAGAGAACATAGGCATTTTTAAAGGAGTCAAACACTTTTATTAGAACTAATTATTTAAAATTTAAAGTATCTAGTGCAGGATAACAAAATTTCAAGAGAAAAGAATTCAAAGTACAACCATTTAACAAGTTCAAAAAGTGAAATGATGTCATCACTGTTGTTTCCTCAAGCTGCAGCTTCATAACCTTTTTAAAAAGTATCTAAATAGGCTCATGTACAACAGAAGTTATCTCTAGTGAAGAAAAAAGCATTTCTGATGAGAAATTCAGATCTTGAAGCTTTTAGAGTTCACAGAAAGAAAAAAAAAACACTCAAGCTGCCTTGTCAGTGCATGTCATGAATCTCCACAATGAGAACAGTCACACAGACCACCAGTTTCCTCACAAAACATCATCATTCAAAAATTAAGCCTTTCATATAAAAACAGCTATTTAGAAGTAATAACAGCTGCCTCAAATCAGAAATCATATTATAACATTTAAATCATTTACCCAGAAGTATATATATATATATATATATATATATATATATATATATATATATATATATATCAATACACATATATATATATATATATATATATATATAAAACTTATACACATTAATCTACTGCATTAATGCTTAAATGCAACTAAACAAAGAGTCTAAAACATCTAGGGCAGGATTCACGAAGCCTCCGTGTAAGAGTTACAAGTCTTACACGGAGACCGCAGTTAAATGGTGTGATGTCAGCATGCAATGCATATTCATGAGGGCATGCTGACTCACACCCAAGGCTAACACGGTCCGTGTAAGAAAGTAGGGGGCATGTCCGCAGGGCGAGTCCTGCAAACGGACATGCCCCCAGAAGAGTAACAGTCCCAAAAGTAAACCCCCATGAGAGAGTCCGTGTAAATGTCAACAAACACAACACAACACATGCCCCCACAGACTATAAACATAAAATGTAAAAATGAACATGTTATATATTTTTTATAAGTTTTAAAGATGTTTGCCCGTAATTGCGCTCATTTGTGCGGGCGTGCCCGTCGCTTAGCCACAGTTAGCAGTCAGTGGAAAAGCATATAAGATCTAAATATGCAAAGTAAGCCAAGAAGCAATAGCATAGCGGTAGAGACATCGGCTGAAGAGGAGGCAGTCACGGTTCGAGCCCCAACAACATCAATTTTTATCTGTAGTGAAATAAGCATGAAACAATTCCCTGAAATATATGTACATATATATAATTATATTTTATGGAAAATGTAATGAAATGGGCCATGTATTTTGAAGAAATGTGAGATAATAAAAAAAAAAATGTCAGAAGTGCCTATAGCTGAGCTATGCTCTAACAAGCTGAGTATATCTGCCCGTAGGTGAGCAGTGGTTTAACATGTGTAAAATGAGTGCCCGGGTTTGAGCAGCATTGTAACACGCTGAAACTGTGTGCCCATAGCTGAGCTGAGAGTAATATGCGTGCTGACAGCCAAATGACACGTAAACCAGCATAACCCATTTGCGCGGAGCTGCGCACCTCGCCAACAAGCTAACCGGCAGGCAACGTTGAGCAAGTTGTATCAAATGGACTTTGGCATAAATAGCAAAA
>NC_056747.1:1071871380-1072072600 GCF_019279795.1 Protopterus annectens | reverse complement strand
AGGCTGGTGGTGAAATGCAGAAGTCCGGGAAGCCATCAAAAGAAAGAAGGCGTGCAGAAAAAAGAGTGAGATAGAAAAGACTGACCAGGCTAGGAAGGACTACTGATTGGCTAACAAAGAAGCTAAGAAAGAAGTTGCAATAGCAAAGAATAGGGCTTCAGAGGCACTCTACCAACTTCTGGAAGATGATCCATTAGGTGGCACAAATAAACTATATCAGGTTGCAAGGCAAAGACAGAAAGATAAAGAAGACAGTCAGACACCCTTCATAAGGGATGCCAGCAACAACCTGCTCACCAGTCCACAGGACATCAAAGGCAGATTGAAGGAATATTTTCGGCAGCTTCTGAATGAAGAAAACCCCACAGAAGCGGTACTGCCCCAGAAACAGCCTACAACGAGAGAAGAAGAGGAGCCCACCCTAGAAGAAGTAAGAACAGTACTAAGGAAAATGAAGTCAAGGAAAGCAGCAGGCTCAGATGAGATCACAGCAGATCTGATAAAGACACTGTGTGATATAGGAGAGAAATGGCTCCTGAGGGTATTCATAGCAGTGTGGAGAGAAAGGTGTATCCCAGATGACTGGAGAATAAGCATACTCATGTCAGTGTATAGGAGCAAAGGCAACATCCACAACTGTGGACAGTATAAAGGAATCAAACTCCTATCACATTGCATGAAAGTGCTAGAGAGAAACGGATACGCAGAGTAGTAGAATGTAAGATGGGATATGAGCAGTTTGGATTCAGATCAGGATGCAGCACAACTGACCAGATGTTTGCAGTGAGACAGAGAGTTGAGAAGAAGCTAGAGATGAGGAAAGAGCCCAACTGGGCATTCCTAGACTTGGAGAAAGCCTATGACAAGGTCCCAAGAAAGCTGATCTGGGCAGTACTCTGGTGGTATGAAGTCCCAGAAACACTGGTAGAATTAGTGTTGGCTATGTACAAGGACCCAATGACTAAAGTACGAACAGTGTTCAGCCTCACAGAATGGTTCCCAGTGGGAGTGGGTGTACACCAGGGTTCAGCTCTGAGCCCATTGCTGCTCATATCGGTGATGGACTACATTAGCAAGCAGGTTGGAGGGGACAGATCAACAAAGTTGCTGTATGCAGATGATGTGGCATTACAGGCAGACTCTGAGCAAGAACTCCAGCAGAGTATAGAGCAATGGAATGTAAAACTGAAGGCACATGGGATGAAACTAAAGCACAGATAAGATAGTGTAATGGCAGTACACTGGGAAAATCAGAAAAAAGCTGAAAAGGGAAGATAGTGGAACAGGTAAACAGCTTCAAGTATCTGGGAGGCTGGTTGGAGAGAAACGAAGTCTGAATGCAGAGGTCAAAGCTAGAATCAGCGGGACTGCAGCCAACTGGCATTGAGTGTCAAGTGTAGTCTATGATAGAAGAATGCCAAACAAGATGAAAAGTAAGGTGTACAAGACAATGGTGCAACCAGTACTACTGTAAGGTACAGAAACCTGGGAAGTAAAAGCAGAGCAGGTGAAGAAGCTAGAGGTGATGGAAATGAAGTGCCTGAGAAGGGTGGTAGGATCCACTCTGTGGGACAGACAAAGAAATGAGGACATAAGAGCAGAAGCCGAAGTAGCTCCAATGCAGAAACGATCAAACAGAGCAAATTATGGTGGTTTGGACACATGTACAGAAAAGTAGAAGACAATCTGGTGAAGAAGATTTGGGACAGACAGGAAGAAGGTAAGAGGAGACGAGGACATCTGGCAAAGAGGTGGATGGATTATGTGAAAGAAGATCTGGGCACTCAGGCATGAGTGTTGAAGAAGGTAGGAGTGTGGCACTGAGTAGAACACAGAGATTGTGTTGGTGAGATGGTCAGTCTGCGTGATTCTGAGATACTTCTTAAGGGGTAGGCAGAGCATTATTGTCTTGTTCTTGAGTCCAATCTCTGTTGGACTTGGACAGTGTCTCTTCTAAGTCACATGTATCACTGATTCCAGATACATCAGAAGTATTCACGTATTCATCATCATCATCATCATCATCATCATCATCATCATCATCATCCTCATCCTCCTCATCATCATCATCACCATCATCATCATCATCATCACCATCATCATCACCATCAGCCCCTTTTTTCCAATTTTCTACACACACACACACACACACACACACACACACACACACACACACACACACACACACACACACACACACACACACACACACACACACACACACACACACACACACACACACACACACACACACACACACACCACAAAAACTTCCCATACTAACACACACATGCAAGCTAAACAAACCTTAATGTTGATTGGGATACATCTCCTGTTAGTGGTCTTGAGATACTTACTACTTTACTGAATGATCTGTGTTTCTTACTCACACAAGCTCGCTACTTTAGTGTCAGCCTTGGCCTCCTGCCTCCTCCACCCTGTGCAAATGATGATGACTGTACCATGCCTTTTGTTCATTTGGGTTTAACTTAGGGTTGCATATATGATGCTCACAACTGATATCTAAGTGAGTCTTTCTCACTATGTTGAGTTTATGCATATGAATTACTTAACAAAATTTGGGAAGTTTTTGTTCATGCTCATTTCGGAAGGATTTTTTCCAGTTAATATTGTAAGTCTTGCATACAAATTACTGATATTGCATTCTTACTTTTTCTCTGCTTGTGAAATTATTGATATAATTGTCCTATTGGTTGTATTGTGTACAGTGGGTAAGTGACCGGCTTGATGCCAGTCATTGTGTACAATGCATAGCTGTATATTGCAGATATCATTCCTATAAGCCAATAATGCCATTGGTGGACACCTCACACAAGTTCTGCTTGAGTACATTTATGATTAACAGTATGCAGGTATATCAATTACATTTATCTTCTTACACATTTAGTTGTATAGTACAGGTTTGATGCTTACCTTTACATTACTGGTGGTATGTGGCACGCCCTTTGGGGTTTTCTGTCTGATACTATCCATACACAGCATTTACGTGGGGAAGTAAAGTTTGTGGACATTGGCTGGCATCAGTTTTTGTATTTGTACGTGCTTAGGTTGTTATGTGCATTCCTTGAGTTTGTGTGCTATAATTTTCCTCTTAGCTGGTAAGTGTGTGTGCTATCCTTTGCCTTTTTGCTGTTGTGTGTGTACTATCCTTGGCCTCTTAGCTGTTGTGTGTGTGCTATCCTTTGCACTTAGCTAGTGAGTGTGTGTGCTATCCTTAGCTAGGGCAAGGGCATATTGTGCACACCTAGGTCTGCTGGCTTACTCTGCAGCTGGAGGTTTTCCTTCAGAATCTTTGTCTGTATGTGCTGGAGGTGCCTGCCCTGCCTGTGGTCCAAGAATGTGTGGTTCTGGCTCTTGCTGTCCCTGTTGCAGCTGTTTCCTTAAGATGATATTGTGCAGCATGGCACAGACTGCGAGAATTATTTTTGTTCAGCTGCCAGTGTCATACTGCAGGGCGCCCCATGTCCAGACAGTGGAAACGTGATTTCAGCATGGCAAACACATACTCTACGATGTTTCTAGTTTGAGTGTTGGCATCATTGTATCCTTCTTCTATGGGTGTTTATGCAGTTCTGACGGGCGTCATGAGCCAAGGCTCCCGTGCATAACTTGACTCACTTAGTAGATGGCCTGGTGGAGCATCACCCCTAGCAAATCTTGTGTAAAGCTGAGAGGTGTGTCATATACGTGAGTCATGGTAACTGTCTGGGCTGCCTGCACACACATTCAGGATGATCCATCGCGCATTACAGACAACCTGGCAATTGATGAGTGGAACCCTTTCCTGTTGATACATGTCTTTCTCTGTTCACCAGTTTTTTTTTTTTTTTTTTTTTTTTGTGCGAGTGCACGCTATGGCCCCCAAAACATCAAGAAAGTGTGCTACAGTGTAAAATTCCTGCATTATTCTTGCTCTCTCCTCTGGTGTGTGCATTGAAAATAGATGTACTCCTTTTCATGTTCTAGCATAGCATTAAGACATTGGTGAAATATTCTGGCGGTTGAGGCCTGTGACACCCCTAATATATCCCTGGGTCTCTGGAATATACCAGTAGCTAATATCCATACACATACCTCAGTTTCTATTGGCATAGGTTCTCCTTGATTTCCCCTGGGTCTGAGGTGGGGCTGCTAGAGGTTGCAGAGTTCCTGTAGTGTTCCCAATCAACCCTATGTCACTGTAATATTTCAATATCATGCAGTTCATGATATGTTATATGGGGTCTGAACACCCTTCTTCTCCTTGGCTGAGGTCTATCAACAGCAGCAGCAGTATAGATTTGAGCCTGTTGCACCTACACAATGCAAGAGAGAAGCAACAGCCCCTACCATAGCTTTTTTTCTAAGTGCGACAGTGGCTGTATTCCAATAGGTCTTTGAGTTCATAGCAAAGAGCTACACCAAGTGTACATGATTACTTTATAGCTTCCTGAATGACTCTGTCATCTTGGGTTGATTAATTAACATTTAAGTCAGCTAGTTATGCTTTCATTAGCATACTCTACCATTTACTGCCGTTCACAAGTCCCGTCCTTTATCTTGTACTCTAGTACAGATATGTGTTGTATCACATCTTTTTTCTTGATCTGTTGGTAAGATAAATATATCATAGTTGTTGTCTTTCGGCTTTTCCCACTTAGGGGTCGTCACAGCGGAACTCCCGTCCGCTAATGATTGGCAGTAGATTTTTACGGTGCCAAGTTGCCAGCTTGATGCTCAACCTTCAATGAAGGCACGCCCATTCACACATGTATTTCGAAACGCCACTCAACCCGCGGGGAGGACATGCAGACTCCACACAGAAGGCACTCCCCACACACTAGCTGAGAATCGAATGGGAGAATCTCTTGCTGTGAGGCAACAACACTACTGCTGCACCACCGCAGATTAAGATAAATATATCATACTAATGGGCACTAATAAAGGGGTGTGATAAAAACATACATCTGCCTTGGTGAAGAAGGAGCAGAGGATTATGCCTGAATGGTCATAATAACCAATTTGCTAATGCATTTAAAAAGTAGATTCAAGAAATGTATCTCAAGAACTAAGCTCAAGAGGTACATTTCTTGCATCCAGTTTAGGAACACATTAGCAAATAGTTGTGATTGATTAGCTGATCATAATTTTTCTAGTAAATGGAGCATTGGCTACCTTAAAATTATAACACAGAAAAAATTGTAGCCGGTTTAATTGTTTTACATCTTAGAAAGCTGTAAAATACTCAGCGCTGACACACAAACATCAGGTAGAAGTGAAAAGTACATCTGATGAACAAATGGCTTTAAAAGCTGCTAAACTTCTTACTCAGCCAAAATTGTCTTTTTTGTGTAAAAACACAAAGTGATTTATTGCTTTTAAATCTGGGAAAATGTCTTAATCACCGTTCTGTGTTGGTTTCTGCTAATGTTCTAGCTCATAGCTGGAGATTAACAGCTTGGTATGTGTTGTTTTCTCAGAATGTTGGTTAACAAAGTTTCTTTTGCTGATTTTGGAGTATAATCATAGCGATCCATGTAGTACATTTAATTTATTCATTTATTACATTTGTTTACCTGGAAGGTCCACTGGCCCAGAGAGTGCACATTTTCAGTGGAGGTCCGGGGAGAAAAGCTCCACAGTGACATCTACAATACATACAACTAGTCTGAAGCTCAAATAAACAATACATACAATTCAATTTCATGTGTTCTTAAACTAAGGAGCTACTTTAGGTAATGCCTATATGTACATTATTTTGTGGGTTTAATGCATAATTTTTTACAATGTTAATGTAAATGCACTAGTAAGAACATTTTTATGTTGTTTTTTATCATACAATATTTATAGATAATTCAATGGAGTTTTATGATTATTCATGATTTTATTCATTATTTTTATTGAGTCAAATTAGTGCAGGAAGTGCAATTATTTGTCACTTCCTGTTAACTGAGTATTTGAACAGACCAGTTTAGCTGTTTTACTTGTCTTCTTCTGAGGAAGCTGTGACAGGTCACGCGGACAACGTTGTCTTTTGAAAATAAAATACTTTTTTAAAGAAACTTGGACTTTGTTTCCTGTGGTTAGTATTGACTATCTGGACATCAGGTTGCCTGTTTCTACACATTAATACATACAATTTGATAAAGACATGGATAATTCAAATAAACAATGCCATGCATACTATTTGATAATAATCACAAATATAACAGATTAATTAGTGTAAGAATTGTTGACTAAGAAAAAAGAAATACAGCAGTTGACAGTACATTTGCACATGGCTGCAGAAGAGGTTTATCTGTCAGGAGTAAAGGTGAAGGTATAGGAGGTAGTAAGGGAAGGTGGAAGGAAAGGTGGGAGTAGAAGAAGGGATGAGCCAGACTCAGGTTATGGGTTGTGAGGAGGTAGCACATGGCCATTGCCACTGGGAGGAGAGGGGATGTTTCAAAGAATTTTTAAAGATGGATGTATTGCTAGTGGATCTAAGTGAGGGTGGGAGAGAGTTCCATAGTTTAGCAGTGGAAAAGGAGTGGAGCCATTTTACAGAGGAGAGGTTGTTTTTTTCTACCTGCAGGAGCATTTGATTTTCAGAGTGGAGGAGTCTGTTTGGATGGTATGGAGTAAAAGTTTGGTAAGAGCAGGGCAGCTGGATGGGTTATGTATTAGCTTATGGGCAGTGGTTAGTTGAATATATGAAAGGTGATGAGGTAGTTCTAGCCAGTTTAGTGATCGCAGCGAGGTGCAGTGGTGGGTTAAGTGTCATCCATTGGTGATAAACCTTGCAATTTTATTATAGCATGAGTGCAGTTTGGATTTAAGACTGACCTGTATATTGGTGAATAGAGGATCACCATAAAGTAGCGAGGGGAGTAGGAAGGAGGAGGCTGGGGCTAGTTTGGAGGAGCGATTGAGGAATCCTTTGTGCCGACAAAGCATGCCTAATTTCTGGTGAGATTTTTTGGTATTGTGAATATGCATGTCGAAAGTTAGGTGTTCATCAATGGTGACACCTAGAAGTTTAATATGAGTGATAACCTCAATAGGAGTGTTGTCGTGAGAGAGGATAAAGTGTTTTTGTTTATGGTGCTCGACTTCTTGGGGGTGAATAACACTATTTTGTTTTTTTGGGGGGCTTTAATGCTTGAGGGTTGTTAGCCATCCAAATTTCATTGGAGCTGAGGGCTGCTTGGGTATGTTTCTGAAGTTCATGTGGGGAGTTGGCAGTAATGATGATAGCTGAGTAATCTGCATATTGGATGACTGCTTCATGGGTGAGACTAGAGTGGAAGTCATTGATGAAAATGTTGAAAAGTAGTAGACCTAAGATAGACTCTTGGAGAACACCTGTAGTGGTGTTGAGGAAAGGAGAGAAGGAGTTTTGCCACTTTGTGGCTTGTTGCCTGTCTGAGACGTAGTTGGAAAACCAGTGTAGGGTAGAGGGAAAGATATTTATGTTGGATAGTTTTCTAAGAAGAAGAGGGTGAGAGATAGTATCAAAGGCTTTGGATAGATCAAGAATTAGGGAGGAGTCAAGTTTTCTGGCATTACTGGCCCAATTGATAGTGTCGCAAAAGGAAATTTGAGCTGTAGTGGTGCTATGTCCTGGTCTAAAACCATGCTGGGTAGGTGATAGCATGTTATTTTCAAATAGGTAGTTAAGGAATTGTCTGTGGATACATTTTTCGAGGATTTTTGAGATAGGAGAAAGAATGGCAATTTGTCGAAAGTTGGAGATGTCTACATTATTCCCCCCTTTGTGGAGTGGGAGGATGAATGCTTTTTGCCAAATGGAAGGAACATAGGACTCTTGGATGGGCCTGTTAAGAAGTATGCTGATAGGGTATGAAATGGACAACCACCAAGAACAAAAAACTGATGTGAAAAACAAGAAAAACGGCTCAGAAAAAATGCCAGCGTCCACAAACAAGTATTTAATAAAATCAATGTCCTTTAAAAAACAATGTTGTGATGGAAAAAAGTCCAAAATAAGCCAAAAAACAAGAATCAACAAATCCAAGTGTAAAGCGCTTTTTGTCTGTTAATATAAACAGACTTCTTCAGACATCCGTTGCTTTTTTTAAAGCTGTCTCACTATGTTAAACTCATTTAACATAGCGAGACAGTGTGAAGTAACGGAGATCTTGCGTTCTCCGTTGCTGTAAAAAAAAAAAAAAGAGAGTTATAGTAATGGAAAAAGTCTGGGCGACCGGACCTTTTTCCATTACTATAACTCTGATTTACAACGTGCATGCTGACCAATCAGCGTGCACGTTTTTTGAATATTAATGGGGGGTTGTTGTATAATTGTGTATATCACATGTATGAAAGATGGTTCTTGTAGAACCATAACTGTTCTCAGCTGACTTGGTAGCTTAGTGATACAGCAGTCAGAATGGTGATCTGGAGCATCTTGATTTTCATTCCTGTTTGAACGATGCATTTCTTTAGTCCTATGCTGCTGAACTTTGACCAGGTCCTTTGCTTCCTAAAGCTTCAAAATTATATAGCAGTTCATCTGGGTTACCATTGTTGGCAGGCAGACATACAAAGTATACATTAATGCATACATTTTTTAATGTAGGTGTGCTACCGTGACCAAGTTGTCCTGAATTCAGTTTTCACATATAAATGTCTATATGCTCGCACAAGTGTTGCAACATTCTATCTCTTTGTACTTTCAGTTGCCCAGACTTTCTTTTTGTTTTTCCATGCAAGTGTTGAGGAGAAAGTGTGAAATGTAAATTAACATCAGAAATTAAATGCACGCTGAAGTCACTGACTTGCTATTCATAGAAAGGTATATGCTTTGAAGTTGCAGTTGTGGCAGAGGAGACTGAAAACCATGATGATCCCAGCTTTTAATTATATCACAATTAAAAAGGTTCTTGCAGGGTGGTGCTGAAGGGGTTATTTCTTTGTGATGTGGTGTATGAGATTAGAATGAGATATGAAATAAAAGCATTGGCTCATTCAGAGTATCAATTTTCTGATGCTGTCACTTCTGTACTTTATTGTTTTCTTTTAGATATAACACTATTTTTAATTAGTGCTGTATTGGCAACTCTATACCTGATGCCCCACTAGTACGTAAATTCATTATTGATTACACTGCTGTAGCTGAAACGAGATACTGGCTTGCGGTGATATTTATAAAGTGAGGAGATACGATGTCCTTTGCATTGCCACCAAAATATGCACTTTTTCCATGAGAAAAGAATAGGAGCTGGAGTAGGCATAGGAGCTGTAATATTGTTTTCCTGTTCTTCTCCCTTTAATTCTGTTACACAGAAGTCAATATTGTGACATTTTAATGGAAGCTGAGCTACTTCATTGCTATAATGCTAGGGCATCTCCAAGGGTTGTTAATGGAAAGGAGTCAAAATGATTATATTTACTACAAGCCCACCATTTCCTCATTTTCTTGCTCATTGTGTTGCAGTTAGTGGAGGGATTAAATCTGTACGTTGTTACCTGGCTTCTTCCTGGAGGACAGGGTACAGGGCTTGATTTCTTCCACCTTCATTTGCCTGCTGTGTGCCACTGACCGCATCACTTGACCACAGAGTGCTCCCAGGGCAACTCTGAAAAGGGACACTTGTGTAGGCTTGCCCCCTTTTCCCATGACAAAAAATTGACTGAAACCACACCTTTACAGTGCTCCTAACCCCTCCTTTGTCTGCCCACTCCACCTGCCTCCATTTTGTGATGTAAATGGGCATGTCAGTAGGAGGTGGAATATCTTCTTTTTCCAGTCTCAGACTTAACCACACTGCGTTAGTGATGATTTTCTTAAAAAAATAAAGGTAGTGTGAGTTGGGGTTTTAACAAACTGTGGCACTCCATTTGTTTTGATAAACAGAACACTTAGATTAGAGCATCTTTTCTGGAATACTGGACAATCATTCTGATTTTCAGATAGTCTGGAAAAAAAACAGATAGTTGTCAATCCTACACTTGTGCCCACTGGATTTACCTGGTTACATGCTTCTCATCTGTCCTTGATATTGCACAATATCTCTCATTTTGCCTCATATTTCTGCCTACCCCTTATAAAATGTTTGGTTTTGTGTTAAATCATAGGTATTACAGTCAGTCAGTAATACCAGACATTACAGTTTCATAGTTTGTTTTGTTCAGCAAATGTGTATTAATTGTTGTACTAGTATCTTTTTAAATTAATTAGAGTAATATTTAAAAATTGTAACAATTTTGTTTTTGGCTTTGTCCCTGATTTGAGAACAAAGAAATTCAGAGCTATACCTGGTTACCAAACAAATACAAAAGAAAAGGGAAATGATACCCACTGTAATAACTGTCTGTTAAGTTCCCACTTAATGCAATGAATAAGTCACCAGAGAGAATACATTACTATAGTGTATGTTATTTAAAACTCATTCATTGTTGAATAAATTATCATCTATATAGAAAATCTATCTTTATACATTTGTTAATCAGAGAATAGGCTCCTCTCACAGACCATTTTCAGCTAAGGCTCAGGCCTAAGACAAGATGCGTTTTTTTTTTTTTTTACTCAAGTTTTTATTAATTTTCTTGAAATTTTAACAAAGACTACTTGTAGATTATCCAAAAGAAATATCAATATGTAAATAATAACAAGAGTAACAGAATATTTACATTATATACATTGGCCTGAGTACAAATTATGAAATAAACCAATCTAAGTCAAATATGCAGATATTTTAGATATAAGGTTATCTTTCATCTTCTTGATTCTGAGCTTTCAAGAAGAGACTGAATCCATTCTCAATGTTTCGATGAGTTACCTTCTTCCATGGATTGTTGCTCCATTTCTTAGGAATAATCCTTGACTCTTTTACTTTTACTTCCATCAACGCTGTTTCGTTTAGATGGTTCATAAATTCTTCAAAAGTACAAGATGCAGTTTTGTAGTGATCATATCATGTTAATGTACAAATCAGAGAAGGATGAAAGCCACACAGGCAGTCTAAAATAGTTGCATAGCTATATAGATTTAGGCAAGGTACCATAACTTGCTGGTATCTGCACTATAAAAATAATTTACTTTTATACTTAGCATGCAAACTGAAATTAGTCATATATTTATTAAACTGTGTCTAAAATGCATTTGCATTCATCAGACATAGTAAAATAATCAAGTTTTCTATTCTAAAATACCAACTAACCAAAAATGGGCAAATAACAAGTACTGTGCCAGAATATTCATCACAACATATTATGTGCTTGTTTATTGGAGGGACTTTTATCTGGAACAGGTGAATCCTTTTTTATTGCCATTAAATTAATATCAGCTCACAACACTAGTGAGTGACAATAAAATAGCAAAAGTACTAAGGAAACCCTTTCTGAAATGGATTAAAGCTAAGCAATGAATGGCTTGTATAAAAAGTAAATGCTATTCTTTTTTTTTTTACATGATGGGTTTGCCGTTTACTGTGATGACTTCAGAAACTATTAAGTTGCACAATGAAATCTGAATTCACATCTGATATTGACCCTGTTTGTAAAAAAAAGTGTTTTCTTGCATTGGCTCAATCTACAGCTCATATCCTAGTAACACATTTCTTTTTATCATCCCTGAATAATTTGAAGATTTCCATGCCTTTCACGATAATAATGCATTTCATACCCTTTTAATATTTCTGTACTGATATTTCTTTTTCTGTACTTGGTAATTGCATTAAAGGCTTACAGTTTCCCTTTCACAGATTGCACAAAATAGATTCTGAAGTATTTTGTCTCCTCCCACTGAACAGCCTTGTTATTAATATGTCTTGTTGCGTGATAAGTGTGTTCCTTGAATATATGCCGAGGACTTTATGTACATCCCACAACTGACTTGCTAGTTTTGCAACCTCTCTTGTAGACACTCCTAGAGATGTACAATTAGCTGAGGTACAAGGTTTCAGTGGCCATGAGTTGCACATGCCGATCAGGTTGTAGTACTGCATGTTTGGTAGAGGCACTACCAGCATTTTTTGTACCTCAAGTTGGAGCAGAAAAATTTTTTTTGGTTCTCGGCTTCAAGTAGAGGGGGGGTTCCATATTAGGGAGCTGCACAAGATCCCAGGAAAACCTAGCTATGGCTCTGAACACTCACATATGTCTTAGCTTCATAGGTAATTACTGGACTAATGACCCTAAAGGGCTATTTTAAACCTGGTCATGCTTCCCAAATTTAACAGGTTTTGATGCCACTCATTGTATCAGGGGTATAACTTCGATATGGATGAGTAAGCATTTACACACTTCTGCTTTTTAACAGGGACATAGGTGGTAGACCATGGGTAAATTTACAATTCCCCATCCACTGAACCAGGCTGCACTTGAATAACTGCAGGGAGGAAATCTGCTTCACATGAATGGGAAGTCTGTTCCGGAGAAGGGATAGTCTCTGACACACATACCTGCCCCTCCAACATGTTTTATTTATGTTGCAGATGAGGTTTTTAGGTCCCTAAATCAGGAGTTTATAATGTGTTTGTTTTGTGGATGTGCAACAGGTCCATAAGGGCAGGATCAGAGGATGCTTTGAAGGCCAGACATAGATATCCTCTCTGCAGTCTGTAGGAGATGGAGTACAAGGATAAGGCTTTGAGGTGATCCATATAGGATATGTTGTTTACACCATTTATTCTTTTTGTGAGGAACCTCTGTGAATGCTCCAGTTGTTGCTTATCACTTGTCAGGTACATAGTACTGAATGGGTCATTACACTTAATGACTGGTCTAATAAGGGCCGAGTACAATGGAATAGTTACATCTTTGGAAATACTCACATACCTCTCAACTGTACAGATTTTTGCAGAATGTCCAGATTTTTTTGTCTGTTCCTCATAAAATCTGTGGTTTTCTGGCAAATCACTGGGATGATCTGAGGACTGAAGTCAATAAATAATGACATACATTTGAGTTTCAGACTTCAAATTGTTCAGAAAATGTATGTTAAATCTAATCCTGTTAGTCTAGCAACTTTCTAAGCTTATAAGAGTAATATTTAAAATATGTCCTTATTTTTGGGCCATTGTCCCCCATTTTGTCAGTCTTTGTCCAGATTTCTTGCACTAAGAGGTTGAGAGGTATGGATACCATACCCTTGCTTATAAGTTGAACAACATACAATGATTTCCTTACTACAGTCGACACATGATGGTCAAAGTCTAAGTCACTGTCTATATGTATTCCCAAATCCCTGACCACAGGGTCAACTCTTAGGGCTGTATTATCAATGCAGTAATTTCCATGGGTGGTTGTCTTTCTAAAAGGTACTACTATGTATTTTTTGACACTGAGTTTTAGACCTTGACTCTGATAGAAGTTATTAGTGTGTATTAAGCCTTCTTGGGGAATGTTTCTGTCTTTGGGGGATTCTATAACTGTAACTAGTTGGCAATCATATGTGACCTTGGTCCACCAGAGGCCTTTGACATTGACTTCAGAAAAGTAGATCCCAAAAAGGAGTACTGTGCCCCGGGGGACTCCATTAGTGACTAGCCTTTATGTGAAGGTAGACTCAACTATCCTGACTCCTTGTGTCCTATCTGTGATCCACCTGACTATCCAGTGGGTGACGCAGGGATTTATACCTCATTTCAAGAGCTTGTCTACATTACCCAAGTGGGATATTATATTGAATGCTTTGGCCAGGTTGAGGTAGGCTGTATGCACTATTTTTGCCTTCATCCATTGCTTTAGTGACTTTCTCAAAGTAGTCCACCAGGTTGAGTGGACATGACCTGTTCTTCACGAAACCAAACTGGTTTGGATCCAATATCATTATTTATCATGTGTATGATTATTCTTTCCATGGCCTTCCATATGAGATTAGTCAGGCTCATGGGTCAGTAGTTTCCAAGATCCATAAATGACATGTTGTTGTGCAGAGGGATAAGAGTAGTAGGCATCGATCACTTGGTGCAAAGCCTGTTTGAAGACTATGATTGAATAGTGATTCTAGTTGCCCCAATAGGTCATGCTTTATGCTATTAAGGACGTATCCTGGGATATTTTCAGGTCCCATCAATGTAGGTGTTTTGGCTATGGATAGTGCATTGAGGACCTGATCCCCAGTGTTAACTGGGGGGGGGGGCTTGCTATGGTTGGGAGTGTTTCTCGAGAGGTATCAGGGAGAAAAAGTGGGGTAAAACTGGAGCTAAATTTATTGGCCAGTAGATTTGCTATAGCCTCCAGGTCAGTATAGGTGGCTTCATTTCAATTAGTTTGATACATTGTTGTGTATTGCTTTTGAGGTTTCAGACATAGCTGAAGAATGCCTTCTGGTTGTCCTTGGCGTGACAGCCTACTTTTACCTCAAATTTGTCTTTGGTAGACTTAGTCTCCTACGTTTCTTTAGTTTGATGAGGGAGCTCTTATCTTGCTGGGAATCGAACTTCTTATTTTTGGCCATGATTTTCTTTCTTTTGTTGCATAGCTTATTGATGTTGGGATTTAACCAGGGTTACATAGCTTATTGATGTTGGGATTTAACCAGGGTTACATAGGTTATTGATGTTGGGATTTAACCAGGGTTACATAGGTTATTGATGTTGGGATTTAACCAGGGTTACATAGGTTATTGATGTTGGGATTTAACCAGGGTTACATAGCTTATTGATGTTGGGATTTAACCAGGGTTACATAGGTTATTGATGTTGGGATTTAACCAGGGTTACATAGCTTATTGATGTTGGGATTTAACCAGGGTTACATAGCTTATTGATGTTGGGATTTAACCAGGGTTACATGGGTTATTGATGTTGGGATTTAACCAGGGTTACATAGGTTATTGATGTTGGGATTTAACCAGGGTTACATAGGTTATTGATGTTGGGATTTAACCAGGGTTACATAGCTTATTGATGTTGGGATTTAACCAGGGTTACATAGGTTATTGATATTGGGATTTAACCAGGGTTACATAGCTTATTTATGTTGGGATTTAACCAGGGTTACATAGGTTATTGATGTTGGGATTTAACCAGGGTTACATAGGTTATTGATGTTGGGATTTAACCAGGGTTACATAGGTTATTGATGTTGGGATTTAACCAGGGTTACATAGGTTATTGATGTTGGGATTTAACCAGGGTTACATAGGTTATTGATGTTGGGATTTAACCAGGGTAACATAGGTTATTGATGTTGGGATTTAACCAGGGTTACATAGGTTATTGATGTTGGGATTTAACCAGGGTTACATAGGTTATTGATGTTGGGATTCAACCAGGGTTACATAGGTTATTGATGTTGGGATTTAACCAGGGTTACATAGGTTATTGATGTTAGGATTTAACCAGGGTTACATAGGTTATTGATGTTGGGATTTAACCAGGGTTACATAGGTTATTGATGTTGGGATTTAACCAGGGTTACATAGCTTATTGATGTTGGGATTTAACCAGGGTTACATAGCTTATTGATGTTGGGATTTAACCAGGGTTACATAGCTTATTGATGTTGGGATTTAACCAGGGTTACATAGCTTATTGATGTTGGGATTTAACCAGGGTTACATAGGTTATTGATGTTGGGATTTAACCAGGGTTACATAGGTTATTGATGTTGGGATTTAACCAGGGTTACATAGGTTATTGATGTTGGGATTTAACCAGGGTTACATAGGTTATTGATGCTGGGATTTAACCAGGGTTACATAGGTTATTGATGTTGGGATTTAACCAGGGTTACATACCTTATTGATGTTGGGATTTAACCAGGGTTACATAGGTTATTGATGTTGGGATTTAACCAGGGTTACATAGGTTATTGATGTTGGGATTTAACCAGGGTTACATAGGTTATTGATGTTGGGATTTAACCAGGGTTACATAGGTTATTGATGTTGGGATTTAACCAGGGTTACATAGCTTATTGATGTTGGGATTTAACCAGGGTTACATAGGTTATTGATGTTGGGATTTAACCAGGGTTACATACCTTATTGATGTTGGGATTTAACCAGGGTTACATAGGTTATTGATGTTGGGATTTAACCAGGGTTACATCGGTTATTGATGTTGGGATTTAACCAGGGTTACATAGGTTATTGATGTTGGGATTTAACCAGGGTTACATAGGTTATTGATGTTGGGATTTAACCAGGGTTACATAGGTTATTGATGTTGGGATTTAACCAGGGTTACATAGGTTATTGATGTTGGGATTTAACCAGGGTTACATAGCTTATTGATGTTGGGATTTAACCAGGGTTACATATGTTATTGATGTTGGGATTTAACCAGGGTTACATAGGTTATTGATGTTGGGATTTAACCAGGGTTACATAGGTTATTGATGTTGGGATTTAACCAGGGTTACATAGGTTATTGATGTTGGGATTTAACCAGGGTTACATAGCTTATTGATGTTGGGATTTAACCAGGGTTACATAGCTTATTGATGTTGGGATTTAACCAGGGTTACATAGGTTATTGATGTTGGGATTTAACCAGGGTTACATAGGTTATTGATGTTGGGATTTAACCAGGGTTACATAGGTTATTGATGTTGGGATTTAACCAGGGTTACATAGGTTATTGATGTTGGGATTTAACCAGGGTTACATAGGTTATTGATGTTGGGATTTAACCAGGGTTACATAGGTTATTGATGTTGGGATTTAACCAGGGTTACATAGGTTATTGATGTTGGGATTTAACCAGGGTTACATAGGTTATTGATGTTGGGATTTAACCAGGGTTACATAGGTTATTGATGTTGGGATTTAACCAGGGTTACATAGGTTATTGATGTTGGGATTTAACCAGGGTTACATAGGTTATTGATGTTGGGATTTAACCAGGGTTACATAGGTTATTGATGTTGGGATTTAACCAGGGTTACATAGGTTATTGATGTTGGGATTTAACCAGGGTTACATAGGTTATTGATGTTGGGATTTAACCAGGGTTACATAGCTTATTGATGTTGGGATTTAACCAGGGTTACATAGGTTATTGATGTTGGGATTTAACCAGGGTTACATAGGTTATTGATGTTGGGATTTAACCAGGGTTACATAGGTTATTGATGTTGGGATTTAACCAGGGTTACATAGGTTATTGATGTTGGGATTTAACCAGGGTTACATAGGTTATTGATGTTGGGATTTAACCAGGGTTACATAGGTTATTGATGTTGGGATTTAACCAGGGTTACATAGGTTATTGATGTTGGGATTTAACCAGGGTTACATAGGTTATTGATGTTGGGATTTAACCAGGGTTACATAGGTTATTGATGTTGGGATTTAACCAGGGTTACATAGGTTATTGATGTTGGGATTTAACCAGGGTTACATAGGTTATTGATGTTGGGATTTAACCAGGGTTACATAGCTTATTGATGTTGGGATTTAACCAGGGTTACATAGGTTATTGATGTTGGGATTTAACCAGGGTTACATAGCTTATTGATGTTGGGATTTAACCAGGGTTACATAGGTTATTGATGTTGGGATTTAACCAGGGTTACATAGGTTATTGATGTTGGGATTTAACCAGGGTTACATAGGTTATTGATGTTGGGATTTAACCAGGGTTACATAGGTTATTGATATTGGGATTTAACCAGAGTTACATAGGTTATTGATGTTGGGATTTAACCAGGGTTACATAGGTTATTGATGTTGGGATTTAACCAGGGTTACATAGGTTATTGATGTTGGGATTTAACCAGGGTGGCTTGTTTTCTGAGTTTGTCCTTTGTTTATTTCACATAGGTACCACTATCTCTGTGCAGCTGTGTACATGATTGTAAAAGGTTTTTGTAAATGACTCCACATAGGTAGTGGTGTTCCCTGGGTGGGGGGCTTTTAGGTTTGTCAGAATGTCACTTAAAAGTGGGAAGTTTGTTTTGAAATAATATCTAAAAGTTAAAGGGTTTCCTGGTGTCACTGGTTTTATTTTTATTTTGAAGGAGATAGCTTTATGGTTTGACCTGACCAGTGAGAATTGTATTCTCGGGGTGGGTGTGGGACAGTGTTCCCTATGCTGGTGAAGACTAAGTCAAGGAAATTGGTGCCCCTAGTGGGCATACATATTAGATGGTCCAGGGAATTAAGTGCAGGAGTCTTTGTGCTTGCAACTTTGAGGTCTTTTTTAGTTATGGTTCAGATGCCTATTGTTTTAATTCTCTAGACATAAACTTACTGGTATGCATAGAATCTTAACTTCACAGCATTGAGTTATGGTCACTGTGTTGCAAATCAGCTTTCTTATAATATTTTCTCTTTGTCTCTTTTTCTTTCTCTCTGTCTCTTTTCTAAGTCTTTTCATTCATATCATCCTAAACAATGTCCACCTTTTTAAGAGACTTTGCTTTAACTGCGGTAAACTTTTGTGAAAAAGTTACCACGTGTAATAATGTGCAAGAGAATTAGTCCTAAAAGAGACCCCCTGTGCTTGTGCCAAGCATTCATCTATAAGGCACAGCTTGATACGGATAGCAAGAGAACACTGATATGTGTTTGCTAGCTCAGTTTGCATGAAGAGACATGATGTCAGCAGCAGTACAAATAGACCTCTGTTGGACTGGTTACAATGATATGGCATGGTGGATTGCCACTGGGGCATATTGGCATTAGTGTGAATGGTCCTCTTTTGGATTGGCTGCCTTGATGTGACAGAGAGACTTGATGTTGAAAATTGGCACTAGCATAGATGGACCTCTATGGGACTAGCTACCATGATGTTGCACAGAAGCTTCAGAGTGTAATACTTTAGTCCAAGTCTAGTGACTTTGTCACACATTCACTTTTTGCAGTGTGCACTTCTAACCAATAGCCAGTTTTTATAATCCAGTGCAGCCAAAGAGTGCATAAACCACAACCAAAAAGGCAGTGCACAAAGAAGACGGTGCTTACTCCTTTAGCACTTTGATGCTGAATTAAACTGTTATACAATGTGCACATTTTCTGAAGGTGTGGAATATGGATTCACATAGTGCAAAATCTAAATTCCTGGCTAGACTCACGATAGGTAGTCATCTAGGCAGAAAGATAAAAACACTAGGGGGTGTGACATGTATGGTGTGCATAGTGGAATCAGGAGTTCAAAAGAAGAAAGAATTGAAGAGCAACAGATGAAGGTGGATTTAGAGAGGAGATGTAAGCCCATTGAGTAGCTATAGATAACATTAGAGGGAAGCAAGACTGAAAGAGGACCCCGATGTTTGTCCTTTATTGCATTCCCTGCAGGAAGATGACTCTTGGTTGCAGTAGGCTTTTTGGCTAATATATTTACTGCCATCATAACTCACAGCTTTCCTTCTCTAAAATACAGAACACTGTCTCTCAGAATGTAGGTTGTTTATTAACACATTACTAACAACTTCACCTGCGAAGCTCACAGCATTAGATGTGCTACTTTATATTTATAAAAAGTCCTTTAGATGAATTACTATTATCCAGTATTATTTACTCTGAATAACAGTTTAAAAAAATCTTACACATGTCAGTCCCTTTCAGTGTGGAACAGTGTGGAAAACATAGTCCTTTTAAGACCTAAAACGTGGAACGGTCCTCATAATGAAGTACAGTTGAGAGGTATGACTGATACACCTATATTTACTCAGAAACACACACACACACACACACACACACACACACACACACACACACACACACACACACACACACACACACACACACACACACACACACACACACACACACACACACACACACACACACACACACACACTCTTGAAGGACAAAAGATATGCAGAAATAAGTCTGATATGTTGCTTAACTTGTGAAGCTACAGCTTTTTCATCATAGCACTGCCCAAGTTAGAGCACACACCCTTCTTAGCCTTTTGTGTGTAGACAAAGCAGATATTTTGTCTCTGCTTAAACTATGAGGTTAAACAGAAATCAGAGACTGACATCTAGGAAACTTGTGATCAGAAGACCATGAAGAATTGTTAAACCCACTGAGTTTTCAGATGTTAATCATGCTGTTAACAGGTTTTTAGATCAGTGATCAAGACAGACACCATTATTTGCATGCTAAACAAAGGGTGGAGGCAAAGTGTCATATAAACAGAGCAAGCTGATAAACAGGAATCCCTACTGATGTTAATAGAGACTTGTGGGGGTGGGGAAGAGAATGAAAGTCTCTCAGGTCCTATGCCATATGGGAAATACAAAAATTATATGTTACTGTCTCAGTTATTTATAAGTGAAGTAATTAATTCTGCCTACCATGGTGATGACAGATGCTTACATAGCCAATGTACATACACCCTAACAGTATTTGCTTAAACTTATAAAGGTTTAAATATATAAAACCTTGTACTTAATACTGTCAGATTGTCTTGCAGTATTTTCTTTGCCACCATCCTGACATCATATTATATGGCCTGAACAAACTTCATTAACTTATGAAAACATTCATTCATTTATTTTTTTATACCTGTTGATCCTGTTCAGTATTATAGGGAAGCTGGAGCCTATCCTGGCATACTAAAGGTGTAAGGCAAGGAATCAGTGCTGGATGGGATGCCAGATGATCTCTCTTTCTCTCTCTTTCACTCACAAACACAAACACTCACAAACATACACACACACACACACACACACACACACACACACACACACACACACATATATATATATATATATATATATATATATATATATATATATATATAGAGAGAGAGAGAGAGCGGTAGAAAGGGACAGTTTAGAAGCTTACCAGTTCTACATGAGTATGTCTTTGAGATGTGGGATGAAAGTTGAATGCCTGACAAAAACCCATGCAGTCACATTGAGTTCATATAGACCTGGCACAGAAGGCAAGCCTTTCAGAGACCACTATTTATTTATTTAGCTAGTTAGTTACATCTGTTTACTGGAATAGTGCACTGGTCTCATTGGAGCCATGTCATGTAAGGAGCAAGGTTAGCCACTGCACCACTCTACCAACCTTATATTTATTTATTGATTTCCTTTTCCATAGTAAGCCTTTACTACTGCGGACAAAACAATCTATAATTTATGTAACTACACCAATACAGTGTATTTTGCAGAGCAGTCACTTAAGCTCCTTCATACATGAATTTATAGTGCAGTTCCTGTATGGTGCTAAGGACAGCATTTCACATTTTTAGGCCCAGAATTGAGAATACTTTGGAAGTGCACGCTAATGCTTGCTGTGGAATGCCTGGCAATAAGAAGATGGCCTTGACTGAATAGGTCTGATGAGTACCATGAATTTCAGTATGCTACTCAGTGACCTACAGTTTAAAATCAAAATTCCAGTTAGGAGTTTGAATGTATGGTTTATAGGGAACCAAATGGTTTAAAAGAGTATGACAGTGGTCTCCTTTCTGTGCTCCAGTAATAAATATACAGATTTTGTTGAGTGATTCATACAGTCTGGCAAGTCACTATGGCATAGGTCCAAACCAAGGCATCAGATGAAGTCTGTGGACGAAAGCGGATAATAAAGCAGTGTACGCTATTTCTTTGGAGTTCTTTTTCAGTTGCTTTTTGCCTTGGTTTGGATTTATTAGTTTTGTTTCTGGATTTTTTTACCACTATGGCATAGGATTAAAAAAAAACTTTCCCCAATGCCTTTCCTCAATTCACTAGTCAGTAGCTATGGAAGGTAAGAAAGAGACTGCTCTGACATTTATTTAGACAGTAAATCACAACACAAGAGATGTGTAGGTAGATTAGTTAAATCTAGAAAAGGAAGACAAGAAGTTATAATGTATAAATTGCTAATCTATCTAAATGAGCAATCTTTGTACGATAGATGTTTTGGTTAGCAGAGAACTTGAATAGAAGATTCAACACAAAGCAGAAGAGATTTGGCAGCAGTTCATTGTGGATATGTGTATGGTTCCCAAATATGAAACAAACTCTAGAAGATTTAGAATATTTTTTGGAGGTGTTTGCATAGGCATTTTTATACTCCAAGAAGACTCCTACATTTTTTTTCCTCAGGTAGATTGCAAATGTTGGAGGTGTGATGAGGAAGAAAGAGATACTTGGGAACATATTTTCTGAAAGTGTAATGAGTTGGCAGACAAAAAATGTCCTGTAGACTACTGTCAGAAATACTGGGTGAGCAAATTGGTGTAAGTAAAGGAATGTTTTCTTGAGCTGTGTTATAGGATCTAAATTGCCTAGACATAGTAAGGACTTAATTCTGGTGGCTGCCAAAAAAAACCCCAAAAAACAATTACTAGAAAATGAAAATCAAAGTCTAAACCAACAGTATTAGAAGTAGTGAATATTGTAACAGAGATAAAACAACTGGAAGTGGGATCTTTCGAAAAGGCTAGGAGCAAATTGCATAGAAACATGGGGAATTGTGAGAACAACACATGTAGAATAATGCTTTGAAGGAGGAATTAAGTTTAAGAAAAGGCAGGAATTGAATGAGCTTACGTTATTAATGTGGTATATAAAAAAAACTTAGACAACAGAGATTACATACAGTAAGTACATGAATGTTGGGGTGCCTACTTACATTATTACAGTACAAGTGACACTGTTACTTTAAACTATGGATGAATATAGCCTGTAAATCACCTCAGTGGAGTTGAGTTTAAGCCATATAATTATAACTCCCTCATCGGTCTTAAATAACTAGAAGGCTTTGGTTAGGTGTATACATACTACACTCCAGTATATTTTGAACCATTGACCTAAAGACATTGTTGGTCAGTAAAAGAAGAGGTGTTATAGTGGCATAGTGCTTTCTGAATCCACATTGTCAGTCACTGGGCATTCCATAGGCTTCATTATAGTCTTTTATTTCAGTTACTATGGCCTTGTCAAGAATTTTAGTCATTGGTAAGTGAAGACAAATGGGTTGACAAGATTTGTCAGCATTTGTTTAGGATTATGATACTGGATGCTTTCCAATGTTCAAGAAAAATATCAGATGACAGAGTGGTATTAACAGTGTAAATCAAGAGATTAGAAATAATAGTATTACAGATTCAGTTGAATGTGAGGCCATTGTCTGTTAGAACTTGTCCCTCCAATGCCTGACATACAATCCTGCCATGTAAAGATACATCATAAAATGGCTTAAACTTAGTGTCCTGAAAAAGGAGAAATAATAGAATGTTAATCATGCATTTAAGTACATCTTGGAACTTCATAAAGTGCATATGGGTACCATACTTCAAGAAAAGAAATAAAATAACACTGATTGAGGATGCAAGGTTGGTGTCTCTTGGAAAACACAAGGAAGTATTATTTTACAGAAAGGGTGGTGGATAATTGGAACAGTTAAAACACTGAACAGGTTTAGTTGTGTGTGATGCCCACCACTGCTACCAATACGTGATGGCCACCAATATGTTTTGTCCCCATGATGGGCAGTAATCAAGGAGCCTGAATCCTCACCACTGACACTGAAGAGGGATGTAGACTTGGAATACAAGTGGATACACTAATTTCCAGACGCAGACTTCTCTGCATCAAGCACAGTTTTCCTTAGGAGTACACAGGGAACACACTCAGCCTGGGGTCTGGATGTCTCTTTATCTGTCTCCCTCCAGGTCCCCAATAAGATTCCCCACTGGTACAGCTGTAGGGTTAGGTCCTCAGCTGATTATCCAAGTCAAGTCCTACAGCACCTTCTCTATAAGCCCAGTACTTCATGTCCCTGCCCTAAGTAGCTCACACACACACACACACACACACACACACACACACACACACACACACACACACACACACACACACACACACACACACACACCCATATACACACGCCCACACACACACACACACCCATATACACACACACCCACACAAACGCACACAGACACACACACACACACACACACACACACACACACACACACACACACACACACACACACACACACACACACACCTGGGAAGGGCTGGCACAGATTACCCGCTCTACTAACTTTGCCCAGACTATAAGGTAGTTATTACTGCCACCAGTCAGTCACTATAAGGCTCTTAAAAGGGAATCCAATTATACTATGTAATAGTAAGACTAATACAAAGGATAGTAGTTCACCAAGATAGCTAGGCCTTCAGGAGGGCCCACACAGTTTCACCAAATAAATATAAGTACCCTCCAAGGTTATCTACTTTCTACAAGGATCATCCACAATAAAAGTTTTAAATATATTTAATAATAAATAAAAGTACATGAAAATACTGAATATATATATATTCACAGTTAGCCACAGTGTTCAGATCACAGGAGATATTGAAAAGTACACTGACAGACAAACTCAGACAAACAATATCTAAACTAAGCTTCACTATGTTCCTGAATGAATCTAAAAGAATTTTACTGTTCCCTAGTTAAGTTACTACTGCAAGGTAAGATGCTGTGGGTGAGGGTCTTTGTAGTCAGGCTTCCCAAACAAAATGCTAAATGCTCTGAGATTTCTCTTTGTAATATCTAAAATATAATTTCCAAGAGGGCTGGCAGAATGACCTCATCTGGTCACCTAACTCTAGGTTCTCATAGTATTCTCCTTTGAAGCTGAGAAAGGAAGTTAGCACAGAGGGCCACAATACATATCCAAATGTTTATGGCTGTGACTGGGGCCTCCTCTCTTTTCAATGAGCTAATGGGCAAAGGCTCTTCCCCAGACCCAGTGACTCCGGTCCTATGCAGCACTGTGGTGTGCCTTTTAATGGCTTAACAGCTCATTTACATTTCTCTTATTTTTTTGCAGTTAAACTCCGATGTGCCAGTAACGTCTATTAAAACATATACATTTAATTCAGCTACAATAATACATGTACATTTCTCTTTATTTCAACAGTCTACACTGTTGATACATTTCAATACAAGCAAAGATCACAAATGCATTATTAGCATAAGCATGTGTACAAAATCAGTTTGATATATAAATGGCATACAGTTCTAATACATTTTTGATACAAGCAACTTGTATAAATCTGTTATTTATTCAAAGGACATCATTCTTTACAAAACTCCAGCTGGCTATACTGGCACTTTCCCATATCACCACATTGTGAATGGGACATGAAAATATTACCCTTAGCAGACTGGATCAAGCTGTTAGATAAGTAGGGGCTGCAGTATATATAATAAATAATGGGCAGGTTTGGCCATATTGTCCTTATCTGCCATCAGAATGGTGTATCAGTGAAATATAAATTAATATGGCAATATGACATTTTATAGACATAAAAAGTGAGATAGAAGCCAATAAGATCCACAACCGATTTATTGATTGAGTGCTTTCGTCTCACAATAGAAACTTCATTAGAATACCATTGTAAAAAAAAAAACCTCACCTTTTATACATTGTCTTAATCACATCAAATGACAACATTTCCTATATACAAAAAGTGAATTCATACATAAATACAAATAACTACTTAAAATTACTACATGACATCATCCTGTATGAAACACTTACAGATAAAATTCTGCTTTAAATTTTAAAATAGAACTAATAGAAATTGCACTGTTATGTCCTGGTGCCTCAGAGGCATTGGTTCTCATTTGCCATCTGAGCTCCTTCAGTTCTAGATATTCATTTAGGGGTTCCCCCGCTCACCCAAACTGACTTGCTCAATGACAGTGAACCTGAAATTGTGCCCTGGATGCAAGCTAATATGTGCAGCTAGGGGATTTTTTGTTTCATTCCTACCAATGTCATAATAATGTTGGTAGATTCTAGTTCTCAGTGCATTGATGGTTTTTCCTATGTAAAAACATGGACACAGGGAGCACTTAGCTAGCTATATAACTCCCTTACTGCTGCAAGTGAACTTGTTTCGTATTATATATCCACCATAATTTGGTATATATACCTCCTTGTCTTCCAGGATATATTTGCATTGCATGCAAAATCTACATTTTCTATAGGTTTCCATCATCTTTTTTATGCTGGTATCTTTTTTTATAGACAATTTTGAGGGATGTTCCTATCAAGTCAAGGTGTTCTGGGTTCGCACTGGATATATGCCAATTGTGTGTTCAAATCCTTTTAATATTGTAGAACTGGTTGTTAAATCTAAATATACCTGATTTGTTGAAGTGTTTCCCTTCATTGTGTACAACTGCTTCTTCACTACTCTGTGCTTTCCCTAACAGAGGAATAAAATGTCCATTCTCTCTCTTTGTTGTAACTTCCTTCAATATCCCATCCACAAATGTTTCTGGGTATCCTCTCTTTGTCAGCATGTTTTTTAATATATTCAACTGATGTACAAATTCATCATGCTCTGATACAATTCTTGCTATCCTAACCCCTTGTCCTTTTACTAGGGAATTTTTTCTGTGACAGTGGATGGCAATTAATGAAGTGCAGGAGTGTGTTGGAATATGTGGGTTTTCTGAAAATATTGGATGTAAATTGTTTGATGCTCTTGTTTTTTTTTTGTAGTGTGATGTTCAAGTAATGGGTGGTATCCCATGTAATAGTACTCGTGAATTCCAGAAATTCGGTGCTTTGCTCTATAAATTCCAGGAAATTATGCAATTCCCCCTTACTTCCTTTCCAGAAATCAATGATGTCGTCCAAGAAATGACCATAAAATGTCCAATAATCAGGAAATACACTTTTAAACACAATTTCCTTCTCCCAAAATGCCAAGACAATAGTGGTGAATATGGGGGCACATGTTGCCCCCATTGCTACCCCCTGCACCGTCGAAAGATTTGGACTTCAAAAATAGTAAAGTTTGTATCTAAGACCAACTCCATCAAAGTCCTAATGGTGAGAATGCGTCCATGGCTAATATTAGAATGTTGGCACAGGAAGCTATAAAGCCACTCAATGCCCATGTCATGTGGAATAGCTGAAAATAAATCTCTTATAACAGTGTTGGTAAAGATTAAATCATCTCAATATTTGTTGTATCTTTCGGCTTTTCCCGGTTAGGGGTCGCCACAGCGGAACTCCGGTCCGCTAATGATTGGCAGCAGATTTTTACGTACCGATTTTCTAGCCCTGATGCACAACCTTCAATGAAGGTACGCCCATTCATGCATGTCTCCACACAGAAGACTCTTTAGCTGAGAATCGAACAGGACAATGTCTTACTGTGAGGCGACAATGCTACCGCAGCACCACTTGTCATTGGTTATTTTACCTAAGCAGTCCTAGGAATCCTTTAAAATCCATGGGCAGTCTTTGAGTACATTATTTAGCTGACTATCAATAATCCTAGCTATAGGATATGTTTTTGAAGCTCTTGTGTCCACTATAGGTCTAAGAGGGGGGTCCCAAATGTCCTTGGGGATCGTTGGGACTCCAAAAATTGTGGGTATTTTTGGATGCTTACCACATATATGAATGTTCCTCAGGTGTAATCTCATGGTTCAATACTAACTCTTTCAAAGTCAAGTCAACTTTCCTGTAGGAGATGTTTTTCTCATTAACACTTAATTTCATTATAGGTATCAACATATAGTATGGTTAGCGTCTTATTTACATAGCTATTTTGGCTCATGATGACTATGCCCCTCCCTTATCGGGCTTTATTGCCCTGATGTCAGCGTTACCACAAATGTCTTTTAACATATCCATTTCTTCCTTTGTGATGTTATATATCTCCTCTCTACCATTTCTCTTAACATTCATCATGTTCCTAATATCATTCTCATACATTTGTTTTCAAATATTTGAACAGTAGGGTGTAATGGGGGTTAAATACACTTGTTTTCTTACATATATTCCTTCCTTATGTTGTCATTTTTGTGCCTTTGAAATAAAAATCCAAGTTAAGCTTCCTAATGTAAAGTTTTAAATCAATAAGAGCTTCATCTAAAGTGGCATTTTTGTTAGGCACAAAGGACAGGTCTTTTTCAAACACATCTGCTGGCTGCTCACTTATATCTGCATTACTGTAATTGTATATTTTAAAGTCACAGTTTCCATTACAAATAATCATATAGGGTATCACTTCATCTATCTGTTCCTGTTTGGTGTGTAATTCATTCTCGAACCTCCCCACCAAGCCCTCTTGTTGTTGTATTGATTCTGGTTGTGTGGGTAATTCCCCTCTCCCCCTCCCCTGGTTCCTCAGTCACATGGACCTCCTGGGGGCATTTTCTAAAAGGTCTGGTGTATAAGCACCATCTTGTATTTCTACTTCCTGGGGGTCAAATACCTCTGGGGCTAGTACTTATAACATCTCTCACATTTCTTATCTGTCCTAAAGGGGGTAAAGGGTATGCTTTCCCTTCCCTATATTCCCTTTCATCCCTTGCCAGTTTATGGTTCTTATGATCTTGAATATCATTCACAGTGCAATCAATTCTGTTAAATATTTTAAAATAATCATTTTTTTGGATTCAAACAATAAATTTTTGTGTATGTTATTCTCAACAATTTTAATCCGGTCGATTAACTCTGCCATTTTTCTGTTATTGTCCTTGAATTAACAGTTGAGCAGCTCACAGCTATGTTTGTTAAACAGTTCTATAAGTTCTTTATGTAAGAGAGAATCCCTTATCAGTCCTGAGGAGAATTTATTATTTGAATCCAAAAAAAATGGATTATTTTAAAATATTTAACAGAATTGATTGCACTGTGAATGATATTAAAGATCGTAAGAACCGTTAACTGGCAAGGGATGAAAGGGAATATAGGGGAGGGAAAGCATACCCTTTACCCCCTTTAGGAAAGATAAGAAATGGGAGAGATGTTATAAGTACTAGACAGGAGGTATTTGAACCCCAGGAAGTAGAAATACAAGATGGTGCTTATACACCAGACCCTTTAGAATACTCCCCTGAGGAGGTCCGAGCGACTGAGGAACCAGGGGAGGGGGGGAGAGGGGTATTACCCATACAACCAGAACCAATACAACAACAACAAGAGGGCTTGGGGGGGGGTTCGAGAACAAATTACACATGGAACAGGAACAGATAGATAAAGTGATACCCTATAAGATTATTTGTAACAGAAACTGTGACTTTAAAATATACAATTACAGTAATGTAGATATAAGTGAGGAACTAGCAGATGTGTTTGAAAAAGTCCTCCTTTGTGCCTAACAAAAATGCCACTTTAGATGAAGCTCTTATTGTTTTAAAGCTTTACACTAGGAAGCTTAACTTGGATTTTTATTTTAAAGGCACAAAAGTGACAAGAGAAGGAAGGAATATATGTAAGAAAACGACTGTATTTAACCCGCCCATTATACCCCACTGTTCAAATATTTGAAAAAATGTGTGAGAATGATATTAGGAACATGATGAATGTTAAGAGAAATGGTAGAGAGGAGATATATAACATCACAAAGGAAGAAATGGATATGTTAAAAGACATTTGTGGTAACGCTGACATCAGGGCAATGAAGCCCGATAATGGAGGGGGCCTACACATCATGAACCAAAATAGCTATGTAAATAAGATGCTTACCATACTATACACTGATACCTATGATGAAATAAGTATTAATGAGAAAAATATCTCCTATAGGAAAGTTGACTTGACTTTGGAAGAGTTAGTACTGAACCATGAGATTATACCTGAGGAACATTCATATATGGTGGTAAAGCATCCAAAAATACCCACAATTTTTGGAGCCCCAAAGATCCACAAGGACCTTCAGGACCCCCCTCTTAGACCTATAGTTTACGCTAGAGCTTCAAAAACATATCCTATAGCTAGGTTTGATAGTCAGCTAAAAAAATGTACTCAAAGACTGCCCATGGATTTTAAAGGATTCCTGGGACTGCTTAGGTAAAATAACCAACAACAAATACTGTGATAGTTTAATCCTCCCCACCATTGATATAAGAGATTTATTTTCAACTATTCCACACGACATGGGCATTGAGTGGTTTTATAGCTTCCTGTGCCAACATTCTAATATTAGCCATGGATGCATTCTCGTCATTAGGACTTTGATGGAGTTGGTCTTAGATACGAACATTATTATTTTAGAAGGCCAACTTTTTCGACAGTGCAGGGGATAGCAATGGGGGCAGCGTGTGCCCCCATATTCGCCAATATTGTCTTGGCATTTTGGGAGAAGGAAATTGTATTTAAAAGTGTATTTACTGATTATTGGACATTTTATGGTCATTTTTTGGATGACATCATTGTTTTTTGGAAAGGAAGTGAGGGGGAATTGCATAATTTCCTGGAATTTATAGAGCAGAGCACCAGATTTCTGGAATTCACGAGTACTATATTACATGGGATAACACCCATTACTTGGACATCACACTACAAAAAAAAAAAAAAAAAGAACATCAAACAATTTATGTCCAATATTTTCAGAAAACCCACATATTCCAACACCCTCCTGCACTTCGATAGTTGCCATCCACTGTAACAGAAAAAATCCCTAGTAAAAGGGCAAGGGGTTAGGATAGCAAGAATGATATCAGAACATGATGAATTTGTACATCAGCTGAATGGATACCCAGAAGCATTTGTGGATGGGATATCGAAGGAAGTTACAACAAGGAGAGAGAATGGTCATTTTATTCCTCTGTTAGGGAAAGTACAAAGTAGTGAAGAAGCAGTTGTACACAATGAAGGGAAACACTTCAACAAATCAGGTATATTTAGATTTAACAACCAGTTCTACAATATTAAAAGGATTTGAACACACAATTGACACATATTTAGTGTGAACCCAGAACACCTTGACTTGATAGGAACATTCCCCAAAATTGTCTATAAAAAAGACACAAACATAAAAAAGATGATGGAAACCTACAGAAAGATGAATTCCAGGATGGGGGGGGGGGGGCATGGTAAAATGTGGGTTTTGCATGCAATGCAAATATATCCTGGAAGACAAGGAGGTATATATACCAAATTATGGTGGATATATAATACAAAACAAGTTCACTTGCAGCCATGAGGGAGTTATATATCTAGCTAAGTGATCCCTGTGTCCATGTTTTTACATAGGAAAAACTATCAATGCACTGAGAACTAGAATCTACCAACATTATTATGATGTTGGTAGGAATGAAACAAAAAATCCCCTAGCTGCACATATTGGCTTGCATCCAGGACACAATTTCAGGTTCACTGTCATTGAGCAAGTCACTTTGGGTGAGAGGGGGGACCCCTGAATGAATATCTAGAACTGAAGGAGTTCAGATGGCAAATGAGAACCAATGCCTCTGAGGCACCAGGACATAACAGTGCAATTTCTATTAGTTCTATTTTAAAACTTAAAGCAGAATTTTATACTTAAGTGTTTTATACAGGATGATGTCATGTAGTAATTTTAAGTAGTTATTTGTATTTATGTATGAATTCACTTTTTGTATATAGGAAATGTTGTCATTTGATATGATTAAGACAATGTATAAAAGGTGAGGTTTTTGTTACAATGCTATTCTGATGAAGTTTCAATGGTGAGATGAAAGCGCTCAATCAATAAATTGGTTGTGGATCTTACTGGCTTCTATCTGGCTTTTTATATCAGTTTGTGGTTGGTGTGTGCTTTTCATACATTTTATAGACAATGTACTTAAAACACATGATGTAGACTAAGACTGTATAATGGTGATCATAATTTAAAGTAAATGTTCAGTGATTAGCAGGTTTGAGGCAGATATTGGGCAGATACTCTTAGAAAAATACTGTGTGAAGTACTCTGGTGGTTTTACTGTAAGTCATCTGCATTTCTGAATGTTCCTCATTTGGATGACAATTAAAAAGCTCCAAACCTTATTCATGTGTAAACTGAGCCACAGCACAACAAAGTTAAAATGACTTTCCCATGGTCACCCACTTTGCACAACATATTTTGGAATCAGAACCTCGGGGCTGGTTTTGCTTTACACTTCCTTAAAGGAAAATGTATTTTAAGAAGTAAATAACATTATCATTTATCACTTGGTAAAATGTGTTGTGTCAAAGTAGCATTTCTTGTATTAGGTCTGGAGGAAGGAATTAGATGAGCAATTCAGACAGAAGTAAACATACAGAATACAGCATAGAAAGCTTTCAAAAGAGGACAGCTATCCATTTTCTTTGTATATTACAGTATTTTATATATACCTGCAGGCATAGCTGGACTGAGACAAACCTTATGGCTGCGTAAGTAGTGAGAAGAGGGACATAGATGGGGATGACAGTGTTTGGTAACAGATTCCAGACAGTTTTAAGTCAACATATAGTAACACATAGCAGCTGTGGGGCTTATTTGGTAGTGGCAATGCATTAGCAAATTTCTTCACAAAATGATGCTGGCTAGTCCCTCATCTTTCAAATGTCTGTGGTTTAAAAAACATTGCACTTTATGACATGGAAATTGCTGACTCACTGTGCCTGTACCTGCAGTTTGGTTCTTTGCTAGAATGTCTTCTTTGTAAAGTTTGCTCGTCATCTCTGTATCTGCAGGAGATTTTGCTATGGGCACTGATTTCTTCAGATATCCCAAAGATGTGCCATAGGAGAACTGGCAATCCTCCAAACTGGCCATAGTTCAGTGTTCTATGAGTATGTGTGTGTGTCTATCCTGCAATAGTTTGCACCCACTTCAGGATGAGTTTCTCCACCTTGCTCTACTGAATGCTGGGATGGACTGTGGCTCTCCCACACAACCACGAGTTGGATTAAGCAGGTTACTGGAGAATGAATGAATGAGTGAATGAAGCAATTAATGCATTTTATGACAGTTTGAGTTTGTAGTGTAACAATGTGATGAGCTCAGAATCCTTTCAACAACACAACTAACTGTCCAGCATATACAAATGAGTTTATTTACAGTTCTTCAGTAAATTCCATTGCATGTTTCTTGAGCTTATAAACTCCCCCTCCCCCTTGTCAACACATTTTGGTCACTTATTATATGAACAGACCGAAAAGGCTTCTACATGATGAAAAGAGTTACTGCTTGATACGATCTTTAATGGTTCAGAAGTGTATGATGGAATCCATATCTTGCAACTGTCCAGATTTTTACAGAATATCTAGATTATTACCTCATATTTTGGTTTGTTCCTCATAAAATTTGTGGTTTTTCTGGCAAATCGCTGGGGACTGAAGTCAATAAGTACTTTATGACAGGGAAATTCCTGATTCTCAGTGCCTGCACCTACAATTTGGTTCTATGCTAGAATGCCTTCTTTGTAAAATTTGCTCATCTGCTCTGACTGCAGGAGATTTTGCCATGAGCACTGGTTTCTTCAGATATCCCAAAGATGTGCCATAGGGGAATTGGCAATCCACAAAACTAGCCATAGGTTGGTGTTCTTTGACTGGAAGTCTGTTTGTGTGTGTGTGTGTGTGTGTGTGTGTGTGTGTGTGTGTGTGTGTGTGTGTGTGTGTGCTCGAGCATGTCTATCCTGCAATAATGTGGACCCCATTCATAATGAGTTTCTTCACCTTGTTCTACTGAATGCTAGGACTGACTGTGGTTTTCCCACACAACCATAGCTCTCAGCTGTCTAGTGTTTTGTAGAATGTCCAGATTTTTGACTTATATTTTTGGTCTGTTCCTCATAAAATTCATGGTTTTCTGGATTTTTGTGACAAATCAGTGAGGAATTAATTCACTATATAATGACAAGCATTTGAGTTTCTGACTTCTTATCAGGAGCGACCTTAGGTCAACTGGTGCTCTAGGCAAAAGGGCTCCATGGCACCCCTCACCACACCATCCGGTGCCCTCATCCAGGTCTACCTACACCAAAAAAATACTGGAAAAGCACGCCTACTAGAGTGGCACCCTAGGCGGTCGCCTAGTTGGCCTATGCCTAAGGCTGGCCATGCTTCATATCCTTCAGAAAATGCATGGTAACAGAAAACATTTTATTCTTGCAACTTTCTAAGTTTATAAGAACTATATTTAAAAATTGTCTCTATTTTTGGGGCTTTATCCCCCATTATATTTGGCTTTATCCAGATTTTTGTGCTAAGACGTTGAGAGCTATGCACACAACCATGAGTTAGATTAAGCAGGTTAATGGAGGATGAATGAGTGAATGAATCAATGAATACATTTTATGCAGTTTGTAGTGTAACAGTGTGATGAGCTCAAAACCTTTTTAACAGGAGACCTGACTGTCCAGCATATACAAATGGGTTTGTTTACAGTTCTTCACTAAATTCCATTGCTTGTTTCTTGAATTTATGAGCTCACCCCTCCCCCTCAACACATTTTGGTCACTTGTTATATGAACAGACTGAAAAGGCTTCTACATGATGAAAAGGGTTACTGCTTGACATGGACTTTAATGTTCAGAATTGTGTGACAGATGTCGGAATCATGGAAATACTATTCTAGGAAAATATTTCACGTTTTTTTTTAACTTTTATTTATATATTTATTAAAAATTAGTGAACATATTGCTTTCTTATTGAAACCAGCATTAACAAATCATTTATAACGAGTGGTATAATGTTTGTATAATATAATATAATATTATTTTTTGCATTTTTGGCCTCGATTAGCTTCCATTCATTTAATAAATGATTATGCAATATTCATTCAAAATTCATTCAATGGTGGCGAGTACTTTCAACATGGTAGTAGATTAAGATGGTAGTTCACTGATGATTGGCAGCTTTTTGTTTTATTATTCACACTCTATGAGTCACTCAGCCTGAGGGAACTCAATTCTTTCCATTTTATTAACTCTTTCATTTTCTGGAGGATGAAATTCAAATTTTGACACTTGCTGGGAGTCTTACATGGAGAAACCAGGCATCCAGGGTTAGGAGGCAATCCATCTCTTTTTGCCACAAGATGTCCCAAGGGTTTCTAATTCACTAGAATTAAAAATAGAAGATCTGGTAAATCTGGTCACACAGAGGCTGGCAGGTGCAATTGAACTGAAGAACCATGCCTCTCTAAACAAGGCTAACATTATATCTCATCTGGCAAAGGCTGCTTTGTTGGAAACAATGGTCCTTCTTCAATGCACTCATTCAAAAAAATTCCTCTATGGTCAGTGATCAGCCTGTTATCATTAAACTAGTTCATCAGAAATAGATGATTGCACCTGACTGGTATAAAAGGAGTGAAGGGGAAGAACATGCTTGGATACCTTGTGAAGAATTTAACTTGAAACCATTTCATTTACTTCCTTGCTAATAGGTTCATAGGGTTCATAGATAGGTACTAGGCTATCAGCCCAAGGGCCTAAGTAAGCCTAGCCAACAAGGTTCCCTGCCTTATGCCACCCAAGAAAGTTATTTTCCTGTGCCTATGTCAAGCAGAGCCACAGAAGTGATCGCCAGGGTGTATTTCCTATTTCCTATCCACTCATCAAGATTTTTCTTGAAGAGTACTAATGAGGAACTTTGCTTGACATAGATGGGTAGCTTGTTTCAGAGTATGGGAAGTCTCTGGGACAGGAATCTATCCCTCCAACATGTCCTGTTTATTGTGGTGACAAGGTTAAGGTCCCTAAAGAGGGTAGCTCGGAGGGATTGGGATTTCTTTAGGTGTAGCATGTTCAACAGCTCTGGGTTTGACATAGCTTTATATGTTAGGCAGTGATCACCTCGGAGTAGGCGATATGCTACAGAGTAAAGCTGGAGTTTTTTGAGACTGTCAGTGTAGGCCATCTGTTTGAGGCCAGTAATCCTCTTTGTGAAGTACTTCTGTGGCTTTCCAGCTGCTGCAGATATCTTGTGAGGTACATTCCAAAAGGGGCTTTGTACTCTATAATGGGTCTACTGAGTGTTGAGTAGAGGGGAACAATGACCTCTTTTTTCCTGGATGAGAACCCTTTTCTGATGAGGTGTGCCATGTAGAAGGATTTCCTGACTACTGTGGCGATGTGATTATCAAAGGAGAGACTACTGTCCACCTGGGTCCCAAGGTCTCTTATCACACATTCAACGTTAAGTAGACTGCTGCTATGCGGTAGTTCATGGGTGCAGGATTTTTACCAAAGGGGATGACAATGCACTTTTTGGCATTGAGCTTGAGGCCATGGCTCTGACACCAGGCATCTGTCTCAGCGAAGCCCTTCTGTAGGATGTTCACATCATTTGGGGACTTGACTATGGCTCCTAGTTTGCAGTCATCTGCGAACTTCATTAGCCAAAGGCCTTCTGTGTTAGCCTGTACTTCAGAGAAGTAGATACCAAACAGGAGAGGTCCCAGGACTGAGCCCTGTGGTACTTCACTTGTCACTGGTTTGAAGTCAGATTTGGAATCTGTGACTTTTACAGTGTGGGTCCTGTTAGTAAGCCGGTTGGCAACCCTTCTTTTGATGTAGGGATTTATACCTAGTTTAGTGAGTTTAGCTATAATTCCAGAATGGGCGATAGTGTTGAAAGCCTTGGCGAGGTCAAGATAGGCTGTGTGAACCACTTTATCCTTGTCTACGGCTTTGGTGACTGCCTCAAAGAAGTCAATCAGGTTCAGGAGGCATGATCTGCCTTTCACAAACCCGAACTGGGTGGGGTCCAGAGTTTGGAGGTTACCAATGTCATTGTTTTTGAGTTCCATGATGATACGCTCCATGGCCTTACAGAGCAGGCTTGTCAGGCTAATAGGGCGATAGTTCCCAGGATCAGTTGTGGCTCCCCCTTTGTGGAGTGGGATAACTGTTGCTGTGTGCCATTCAGTGGGCACAAAGCCTGACATAAGGCTATGATTGAACATGGTGCTTAGGTGGGGAGCCAGTTCATTCTGAAGTTTGTGTAAAAAGCAGCCTGGTATGTTGTCTGGTCCCATGGATGCTGTGTTTTTGGCTTTAGAGAGTGTAACTTTTACCTGCATAGTTCTGATTACAGGGACTCTACATTCTTCCTGTATAGATTCCTTTAGGAAGTGAGAGGGGGGTAAAGTTAGCATTGAACCTATCTGCCAGGATGTTGGCAATATCATTTGGTTCTGTAATTTACATGCCGTTGTGCTGTAACTCAGAGCAGATCTTGGTGTTGCCATTGAGATTCTTGACATAGCTATAAAATGCTTTGTGGTTGTCTCTAGAATCAGTGGTGATTTTGTTTCCATAGCTAGCTTTGGAAGATCTTATAAGGGATCTCAGCTTCTTACTGAGGCTGACCAGGGAGCTCCTCCACTCATGGGATTTTACTCTCTTTTGCAACAGTTTCTCCCTTCTGTTGCAGAGTTTGTTTATGGCAGGGGACCACCAGATTGACTTCCTTTTTTTGGAGGATAGCGTCTTGGTTCTGTTTGGGATAGCACGATCCATGCGCTTGTGTAAGTGTGTATAGAGTGCATTTGTGTAGGATTCAGCAGTTGTAACTGTTTTGTCCATCTGCATGGGTGTCATGAAGTTCACCACTTCTGTCTTAAGAAGCATGAAGTTGGCTTTGGAGAAAATGTTTTACCGTGTTTTCTTAATGGGGGGGGGGTGGGGGCGGGATGTGGATATCAAGGGTTATTAGCTTATGGTCGGATCGGACCAACAAGGAGTTGACTTTAGGTGTGGAACACCAGTCACTCATGTTGGTAATGACTAGGTCTAGGATATTGTTGCCCCTGGTGGGGGTGTGGATAAGTTCATCCAGGGTATTGGAATTTATGTATTCCAGAAAGTGTTGAGTGAAGGAGTTGGTACATGAGCAGTTTTCCCAGTTAATGGTGGAGTAGTTGAAATCACCCATTATTAGGGTGTTTGGCTGAACCCCAATAATAATAATAATATGCTTTGAAGGAACACAGAGAGCACCATGGTCATTAGGCAACTCATTTGCACATTCTGGACAGGTGATTTTTTTTTTTTATCTTCTTGATCACAATTTTGAAGTTAATGAGAGAAGGAAAGCCTTTTTGATATGTGGGCATAATGCCAAGATCTTTTTTCTAAGAAGGTTGCAAAAACTGAAAGCTTTTCTCATGTCAGACAGCTGAACTATAAAAATGTCATGAACATGATTTTGTATTTTCTAGCCACCTATGCTTTTAAGTGGAAAATGGGCACTGTGGGGTCTGATGATCAGGGGACAGCATTAACTTTTCTACAAAGACGCACAAATCAGCTAAACAAACTTAAATAAATAAATTAACAATCAGTAAGACTAAATGGGGAGTGTTCTCTGCATTATTTGTTGGCTTTTACAGTGTGCACTCTGCCTGATTAATTTACTATTGTGGTTTTCCTCACACCACAGCACTGGAGAGCTTCTTATTTTGCTTTTATATAGAGAATTACACACACCAACTGCTTTCCTACAGTAGTTACTATCGTGCTTTTTCTGCAGTATGCATAGGAGGGCTAGACTCTGGTGAAACATTACACAGTGTTTAACTGGTCAGACAAGCCACATGCTGACGTAGTATCCCGCAGTAAAGTTAAAGTGAAATGACTGGGAAACAAGCCAAATCAGTGCCTAAGGAACTCACGGGATGGGAATTTACTTCACAACAGAAGGCGGAGAACTCTAGTAATGTGTGCATAACTGATTGGGTTGGTTTTGCTGTGACAATCAGCATAGGATAAGTAACAGCTTATTTTTTCACCCATAGGTCCTAGTGTCCTAGTTCCTTGTATGGGCCAAACTGAGATGCTACCCTCTTTTTTAACAAACTTTTCAAGCCATTTCACATTTTAATATTAACAATACTTTAACAGATGGTGATTTAATGTAACCCTAAATTTCCTTGTAGATTGGCTACATGGACAACGGGAACTGCATGCAGTCTCTGTAGTGTTCTGTCATATGTTGCAAGACATTTGGAGCTGTAACACCCTAATAGATATGATTATATGTATATGTATGTATATGTATACTGTAGTTTTGTGTGCCTTAACTTTTTGTTGATTTTATTACTAATTTTATATTCTTATTTTTATTTTTAATTCTTTATTATTAACATGTCTCATTGTTATATTTTGTGTGGAGCTTTTCTCCCCGGGCCTCTACTGAAAATTGAAATATATCCAGTTAGACTAGCCCGGTCAACAAATGTAAAATAAAAAAATAAAAATAAAAATATGGTAAAACTCTTAGAACATCATGTCCAGAAAATCTGAATAGTGACTAATTTCAAAATCACTAGCTGACCAAGTTTCAGATGACAGTATGAAAAGTCTCCTGCTGTTGAACCATGATAGTGTAACTGTTAGCCTGGACCTGATTTGTTGTACCAAATCTACAGTTTTAGAGGTTACATGTACTTATTTTAACATTCTCTGAGACATGCAGTTATATGTCTATTCTAGTGTTAGGAAATATACATTGCATATGGAGCACCATAGTAACACTCTGATAAAGGGGAACAGATAAACTTGTTAAGCATGTTCCTAGCTCGAAACCTGATACCACACTTAGTGATGGTTTACTAATGATTATTAAGCACTCCCAACTGCTATTAAGATCAGGTTTTGTACCAAAGACTAACAGTGGACAGTGCCGTCCAGCAAAGAACAATGGCGGAAGGTATAATATCTTTTAATCACAGTTAGAACCTTGCCTACATCGCATATAAGCAACAAGTGTGTCAGAATGATGTATCTAACAACTTTCAAAACAATTAGTTATACAGGGAGACACTTAATTTATGTCTGCTGCTGGTTGTCTGACAGAGCTAAAGTATTTTGCCAGCTTTCAGAGCTGATAAAACATTTTGTGTTTTTATGCTTTTTTTTACCACAGCTAGTAGTACATTTATTTATTTGCATTTGTTTACCGGGATGGTCCAGCTGGACTACATTTATTTATTTATTTATTTATTTATTTATTTGCATTTGTTTACTGGGATGGTCCAGCTGGGGCAGAAGAGCCCATTTTCAGTGTAGTCCCAGGGAGAAAAGCTCGACGTATAAGACATTTCACATACAATACAGAATTTACATTAATAAAGACATTTAGTACATAATATTGGCAGCTTATACAATTGGTGAAAAAAAAAAAAGTGCACAAGTTATCATTCTCAAATCAAGATATTATACAAGCAATACAGAGTATATACATGAGAACATTCCATATCAGTAGATTTCAGCTAGCAAAATTTATATAGGACACTTCATGCAGTGGGTGCAAAGCAGATATAGGAATTAATTAGAGACTAGGTACCTAAACTTTTCACACGTTTAGGAGATGTAATAGCTGAGCGATAGCTATATGAGTCCTGTTGCAGGAATCAGCAAAGTCGGTGGATATTGTTGCAGATATAAGTGGTGATATGACATTAAGGTAGGCTGCGAGAGTACCTGAATGTCTCGCCTGGTTCAATGGTAGGTCTATAAGGGTTAGGAAGAGAAGGAAGTAGACAGGAGGGATCAATGGTAGGACAATGAGGGTTAGTAGAAGAGGGAAGTGGACAGGATGGAGAGGCAGAGTAAGTAAAAAGACAGATGGATGTGAAAGGAGGATGCCAGAGTAGTAGTGTAAGGGTGAGAATGGTTGTGATGGTTGAAGTTAGGTTATATGAGATGTGGTGTTAGCACATGTGCACAGCCAAGATGAGGAGAGGTGTTGTTTCAGAGATGTCTTGAAGAGGGTTACTGAGTGGGTGGATCTAAGTGTTGGGGGGAGAGAGATCCAAAGATTTGCGATGGTAAAGGAGTAAACCATCTGGCCAGCTGCAAGTCTGGGTTCTTCCACATTTACGAGCAGTTGGTTGTTGGATTGGAGTGGTCTGTTAGGATGTTATAAAGTAAGTATAGAAGATAGAGCAGGGCACATGGATGGATTATGAATGAGTTTATGAGCTGTAGTTAGTTAGATAAAGGTGAGAGAGTTGGGGAGTTCTAATCATTTTAGGTTGCGTAATGCTAAGCAGTGGTGAGATGAGTAGGAGGCATTAGTTACAAACTTAGCAGTTTTGTTGTAGCATGAGTCTATCTTGGACTTTAGAGAGGACTGAATGTTGTCAAGGAGGGGGGCACCATATAAAAGAGAGGGTAATGCAAAAGAAGAGTTGAGGGAAAGTCGGGCTGATGCATTGAGTAGATATTTGCATTGGTAGAGAGTGGCAAGCCTTTGATGTGTCTTTTTGACATTGGACTGGATGTGATGGGATGTGAGTGACTAAAGGAGTGAGAATTACTGTACATGTCGAATGTGAGGTTTTTGTCTATGATGACACCTAGGAGTTTTGTGCTAGTTACAATGTCGATGGTGGTACCATTTAGGGATTGAATAGGTTCATAGGTTGGTACTGGGCTATCTGCCCGAAGGCATATATTAGCCCAGCCGCATTGTGCTGTATTCATCGCCCCTTTAGTAGCTCCCCAGACACTTGTACTAGCAGCTAGTACCCTTGGCCCCTATCTAGTAGTGCTGTTGGTGTGATCCCTGGCGTGAACTTTCTGTTACCCATCCACTCATCAAGGTTCTTCTTGAAGAGTGATAGTGAGGGGCTCTGTCTTATGTAGATCGAGACCCTGTTCCATAGTAAGGGAAGTCTCTGCGAAGGGAATCTATCCCTACAGCATGTTCTATTCATTGTTGTGTTGAGGTTTATATCCCTAGATTGTGTAGCTTGTGTAGATTTGGTTTTACTAAGATGGAGCATGTTCAACAATTCTGGGTTGGACATGGCTCTGTACGTTAGACAGAGATCACCTCTGAGAAAGCGGTATGCAACAGAGAACAGTCTTAGCTTTTTCAGTCATGCTGCATAGGGCAACTGTTTGAGGCCAGTAATCCTCTTGGTTAGGTACCTTTGTGGTCTCTCCAGCTGCTGGAGATGTCTAGCCAGGTACATTCCAATTGGTGCATTGTACTCAATAATGGGTCTGATGAGGGAAGAGTAGAGGGGCAACATTACATCCTTAGATCTTGATGCAAACCCTTTTGTGATCAGATGGGTCACATAGAAGGATTTTCTAACCACTTTGGCAACATGGTTATCAAAGGAAAGCTGACTATCTACTTGGGTCCCTAGATCCCTTATTTCTTCTTCACATTTCAGGGGATTACCTCCTATGTTGCAGTTTGCGGGTACTCTGTTTTTTCCAAAGGGGATCACTATGCATTTTTTTGCATTTAGCTTGAGACCATGGCTTTGACACCATGCATCAGTCTCATTTAAGCCCTTCTGGAGGATCTCCATGTCGGCCGGAGACTCTATTATAGCACCCAGTTTGCAGTCGTCCGCAAACTTAGTCAGCCACAGCCCTTCCATGCTTGCCTGTACTTCTGAGAAGTATATGCCAAACAGGAGGGGCCCCAGGACAGAGCCCTGAGGCACACCACTCGTTACTGGTCTGGATTCGGATATAGATCCTGCTACTCTTACTTTATGGGATCTGTCTGAGAGCCAGTTTGCGATCCATCTTGTGACATAAGGGTTTATGCCAGGGCTGGTGAGCTTATCAATAATACCTGAATGGGGAATGGTGTCAAATGCTTTAGCAAGGTCAAGGTAAGCCGTGTGTACCTCCTTTCCCTTATCTATAGCCTGAGTAACTGTCTCAAAGTAATCCACCAGGTTCAGGAGGCATGATCTGCCCTTGTGAGCCGAACTGTGTGGGGTCCAGCGACTGGAGGTTCCCAATCTCTCCATTTATGAGTTCCATAATGATTCACTCCATAGCCTTACATATCAGACTGGTCAGGCTTATTGGTCGGTAGTTCCCAGGGTCAGTTGTGGCCCCACCCTTGTGTAGCAGGACCACCATTGCCGTGCGCCATTCTATGGGCACATATCCTGTGGAGAGGCTGAGACTGAACAGGGTATTAAGATGTGGGGTTAATTCCTTTTGGAGTTCGCGTATGACACAGCCTGGGACACCATCTGGTCCCATGCAGGCAGTGTTTTTAGCTTTAGATAGAGCCTTGTTAACCAATGTATCAGTAATAACTGGACTTACACAATCCCCTAGAATGGTAATAGGCCCTGTAGGTGGTGAGGGGGGGGGGATTTGCACTGAACCTGTCAGCCAAGATGTTGGCAATGTCAGAAGGGTCAGTGTATTTTGTTCCATTTTGTACTAGCTCAGAACAGACCTGAGCATTGCCATTTAGTTTTTTGACATAGCCATAGAAGGCCTTATGGTTATCCTTGGCATCCTTGGCAACTTTCTTTTCAAAATTAGCTTTAGTTGACTTGATGAGGGCCCTCAATTTCTTACTAATGCTGATCAGGGATGATTTTTCTACTTGAGATTTGGCCTTTTATTGTATAAGTCTCCTCCTTTTATTGTAAAGTTTGCTTATGGCCGGGGTCCACCAGACTGGTTTCTTCTTGTTTGAGGAAGGAGCCTTGGTTTTATTTGGGATAGCATGGTCCATGCAATCCTGAAGATGCATATAGAGTGCCTTGGTGTAGGATTCCGCATCCTGGATATCATTATCCTTCTGCAAGGGAATAGTGAAGCTTTCCACTTAGGATGCAAGTAGTTTGAAGTTTGCTTTGGAAAGGTTTTTGACTATGGCTTCTTTGATTGGGGGAGGTGGAGGAGTGAGGATGTCCAGGGTTATCAGTTTGTGGTTGGATCTGACCAAGGAGGGGGTGATAACGGGTGTGGTACAATGGGCGCCCATATTTGTGATGATTAAATCCAATATGTTGTCCCCTCTAGTGGGGGAACATACTAGTTGTTCAAGGGTATTTGAATTTATAAATTCTATGAATCGCTGAGCATAGGAGTTGGAACATTGGTAGTTCACCCAGTCTATACCAGGGTAGTTGAAATCACCAAAGATTATGGTGTTGGGTAGGACCTTTATATTTTCCAATGTCTCAAGGAATGCAGAGTGAGCATCTTGGAACATGGTGGGTGATCTATAACCGGCTACGACTTGAAATGTGGTTTTGCCTGCTGATAGTTGTGCATGGATGATCTCTGGGGCATCATGCTGCGCTACTAACCTGGAGATATGGGTATCCTTGATGAATATGGATACACCTCCGCCCTTTGTACTGCGATCTGGTAACTGAGGCCATAAGGTATGATATGAATTGTAACCTGGCAGTGCTGGGTATACCCCAGCTAACCGGCGCTGCCCGACACTGCTCTGTGTGCAAGACCATGCAAAAAGAGAGTTGCATGGTTTTTCCTCTAGATAAGTGAGGAAAGTGAGTACAAGAGCTGTTTTTCTCTAAGCAAGTGAGAAAAGTAAGTACAAAAACTGGTGAAGTTCTCTTTTTGTAGGAGTGTGGACTTTTTGGTGGCATAGGTTACTAGTTTTGTTTTGTTGGGGTTCAGGGCAAGATGATTATTAGACATCCAAATTTCGGTGGAGGTGCAGGCATTTTGGGTGAGTTGGTGTAGTTCTGAAGAGGTGTTTGCAGTGCAGCTGATAGCGGAGTCATCTGTGTACTGGATGACTGAGCCTTGAGAGAGTGTGGTGTGGAAGTCATTGATAAATATGCTAAACAGAAGTGGGCCTAAAATGGAGCTTTGAGGAACTCCAGTGGTGGTGATTAGGAAAGGGGACTAAGAGTTATGCATTTAGTTCATTGTTGCCTGTTAGTGAGGTAATTAGTGAACCAATTTAGAGTTTGAGGTGAGGTACTGATGTTAGAGAGTTTTGTAAGAAGGAGAGAGTGGGTTATAGTATTGAAAGCTTTAGAAAGATCAAGAAATAGTGAAGATAAGATTTTACCAGTGTCATGGGCTCAGTTGATAGTGCCCATGAAGGATATGAAGGCAGTGATGGTACTATGTCCTGACCTAAATCTGTGTTGGGTGGGGGAGAGGATGTGGTTGTGAGTCAGATGATGAAGAAGTTGAGAATGAATACATGTTTCCAGAATCTTAGAGATGGGTGATAGTATAGCAATGGGGCAGAAGTTGGTGCTGTCTATGTTGGGGCCCCCCTTGTGTAGAGGGAGGATATAAGCTTTTTTCCAGATGATGGGCATATAGGATTCTTGGCTAGATCTGTTGAGAAGTATGCTGATAGGGTAAGCGACTGAGTTGGCTGAGATTTGCAAGTATTTGGCAGGTATATTGTAAGGAGTATTTGTGCAAGGTTTGAGTTTTAGAAGCATTTTTTTTAATAGTTGAGGTGGGTAGAGGTGATAGAGTACAATTGGGACTAGAAGGTGTACTGGTGCTAGCTGTGGAGAGGTCTGTGATGGACAAGTTAGTCTTGGGAAAAGTTGTGGTTAGATTGGCTATAGTATCTATGAAATAGGAGTTGAAGGTAGCAGCAATTTCGATGGGTGATTTATTTGGGTCTGAGCAAGGATTATTATTAGACCCTGTGTTTAATAAAGAGTTGAGAGAACTCCAGAATTTCTTTGAGTTTTGCTTGTGTTGATTTTGTAATGTAAGGTAGTGTTCTTTTTTGTTTTGTAATACTAGGCACTTAACCTGGTTTCAGAGCTGTTTGTATTGGGCAAGGTCGATGGGTTTTTGTTTTTTTGCCAGATTTTCCATAATTTGTCCCTGCATTTCATGAGATCTTTAGTGGATCTTGTTAGCCAACTGGCATGGTTGGTCTGTACTCTCTTTTGTCTAAGAGGATTGAGATTGTTTAGTATGGTGAGGAAATCTGAGTTGAAGAACTCAACTGCCTTATCAAGGGGAAGTGATTTTCATGCATCTCTGTTGATGCTAAGCAACCTTTGGTTAAAGCTTGATGGACAGAACTGGGATTCATCTCTGGTAACCCTGTACTGATGTTTAATTGTTGTGGTACATTCACATTGTATAAAGGCTGGTAAGTGGTCACTTATACTATTGGAGATGTACCAGCGGACGTGATCTTATTTGCTTTGGACAATAAAATCCAGTCTAGGATTGAACAATTAGTATTAATTTTATTAGGCCTGGTTATGGTGTTAACTAGCTGAGTGAACTTATATATAGATTGATATTGCAGTTAGAGTGGTGTGGGAATATGTCTAGCCAGTTGATATTTACATCTCCCTGTATGATAGTCTCATTTTTTATGTTAGTAGATACCCAGGCAAGGATTTCCTCAAGAATTGGGATGCTATTGCCTGGGAGAATGTAAATGACTATCACACAGAGGTTTTTGCAATTATTCTTTTTAAGGAAAGAAACTAGAAGTTCAGCTGTGGAGAACTGTGGGATGGGTTTTGTATATGGGACAATAGTGAAGGACATGGGATATATTAGAGAAATGCATCCACCTTTTTTTCAGGGTCTGTCTGCCCTAAGACAGGCGAAATCTGAAGAAGGAATTCTCTGTACTTAATATAGGGTTTTAGGCATGTTTCAGTTGTGGGAATAATATTGGGTTTGTTGTGGGCTATCCATGTATGGAAATCAGATATTTTATTTCTGATGCTTCGTAAGTTAATTGTAGTGAAGTTTATTGATTTATAGGAGTTGGGAGTTGCAAAGGAGAGGAGATGGGACCTGGGTTGGGATGTATTTTCCCACATAGCAATAGGTTTGTTACAGGATATGGGAGAGTAGTGTATTCTAGTCTCTATTTTACTTTGATTGAATAATTTAGAGAGAAAAATATTAATGCTGTAGTGATGGTGGTGGAGGATTTTTATTCTGGTCCATAATAATATGCTTGTGTTGTAAAGGCTGGCTGAAATTTGTGAGAAGGAAGTTGTGTGTTCAGAGTGTATGGGGAGAGAGGATAATGGGCAGTGGGAGGAAGAGGTAGAAGAATGATGTAGAGAATTTAGATGTAGTAGGATATTGAAAGAGAGTGATAAGGTAAGTAAAGTAATGATAGTAGAGATAGACATTGTAGTATGGGATGTGAGTGACTAAAGGAGTGAGAATTACTGTGCAATAGCGAGATGTGGTGGGGGAGAAGAGGTTGTACTGATGGGGTAATGATGAGGTGAGTTAAAGATGGGTATGTGTGGGTTTGGTTGGAAGTGTGGCTAATGGTGTAATGTGAGGGGAAGTGAAGAGGTGCGGCTAGTGGTGTAATGAGAGGGGAAATGGAGGGGGATAATTAGGTGGTGTGGTAGGGAGAGGAGCTAGAATAAGTATAAATGTAACTGATTAATTAATATGCAGCAGATAAAGCTCCATGCACAACAGATAATTATGATCGGATCACCGATCATAATGCTTTATTATTTGTTCACACCATGGATTCCAGGATCGTTGTCCTGTTCGATTCCCAGCTAGACCGTCTTCTGTGTAGAGACATGCTTGAATGGGCGTACCTTCGTTGAAGGTTTTGCATCTGGGCCGGCAACTCGGCATGTAAAAAATCTACTGCCAATCATTAGCGGACCGGAGTTCGCTGTGGCGACCCCATAACAGGCAAAAGCCGAAAGACACAACAACAACAACAACCATGGATTCCAGGATTCATCTCCTAGGCTTCACAAACATGTGCTATGGGAACTTAAAGGGAGCATCCAAGTTATGCATCAGTCCTATTGATATCCACAGTATGCCAGTATGCAGGTCTAAATTATGGCAAATAAACCTGGTCCTGTTTTAGCTAACAGGTTAAATAGAAGAAAGGGCAAGGGTACAGTTATATCAGTCACTTCAGACAACAGCGTACTAAGGAACCTAAAAGACACCAATGTGACATTCCTTGAATTTTTGCCTCTGCTTTATTCTAACCCACATCCCATCTCCACCCACTGTAATCTAGGTAATTTATATGACTTCTTAAGTAAGCTGTGCATGCCAAGGACTCAGCAGATAGATGACAGTTGTCTTATAGGCCCTGTTTAGACAATCTCAAAAGAATCAATCCATTCAACTCCACAAGGCAAGGTGCCTTGTGCAGAATTTATGCAAAATGTGTAAGTATTCAATTTTATAACATTTTCCCTGCAGAGAGATCTCCTCCACTTCTCCAAGTGCTTCATACAGACTTGCTGGTCTCCTCAAAACTGTCACAAATAATCTTGTTCCCGCAGTCTGGAAAAGTTCTCTTGAACAATGCTAATTACTTCCTATTTCACTGATTAATGTCAAAGTGAAATTGATTAAGAAAATGTTGGCAACAAGAATTCAGACATTATTAAACTAATAAATCCAAAAAACACGGAAGCAGTCCACCAGCGATGACCAACTCACTTTATTACAGGTACAAGAAACAAACCACTGCAAAACGTTATTACATTATTAAACATTATTAAACTACCTTGACTGTCTCAACCAGGCTGGTTTTGTGAGGAGAAAGGGTAATCCCAGTCATCTATGTACCCTTATTTCTTCCATTCAAACTGCTAAGCAAACTAACTCACCACTAATGGCTATGCTAGTTGATTTTGAGAAGGCATTTGACTCTCTCCTGGATGTATCTTTGGGAAAAAGTAAAATAATTTCACCTGCTGCTGCAGCTAATTACTGCAGTCATGTCTAAGTATCCTTTCCCCATGGCTACAGTTTTAATGAACATAGACCATTCTCCTCCATTCTTCTTGTCGGACAGCAGAGATGTTCCTTTTCCCCAGCTCTTTTATTGTTAGCCATTAAACCTGTGGTGCAGAGGATAAATGGATCACCCCCTGTATCAGGCTAGACTGTCTCCGAAGAAGAAACTCAGTTACTCATATTTACAGACGGCAGTTTACTATTTACTGGTAATTAAAGTCTATTTATTGCCATTTGATTACCAGGAAAGTTCAACTGGGTAGGAGCCTATTTTCACCAGAGGACTGGAAGAAACACTCCAAAGTATTACAAAACATTTTAATAACAATAATTTCACAATCTTTAAAAATAATACAAAAAATCTACAGTTTAAATAATTATACCAAATTAGACATAATATGAAAGCATCAGTTAAGAATAGATGCAAGTTATATGACGATGATTTGATAGTTAGAGAAATTGTAGCCAGTTTATAGAGAAATTAAAGGTAAGTTGGTATAATACAAACAGGAATTGCTGAAGTGAGAAAAAAGCAGGCTTATGGTATATTTAGAGAGAAAGACAATGGAAAGAAAATGATAAGTAAGGAAATGAGTGAAGAAGGGAAAGTAAGGAGATATAAGGTATGAATAGGTATTTGTTCACATTTAGGAATATAGTTTGTCCTGGTGTTGAGCAGGAACAGAACCAACTTTTGGCTAGGAAGTCTTTCAGAATGATTTTGAATGATGAGAGGGTACTTGACCTGATGGATACAGGTAAGGAATTCTAAGACTTAGCAAAAGATACAAGTACAGAAAATGCTGAGCGGATTTGATAAGTTTGTGGACAGACAGGAGTTTTTGGTCATTGGAACGTGACGGCAAACTGGAAACATAGTTGTGTAGAATGTTATTTAGTGCTGGACAGGCAGACAGATTCTGGATAATTTTATAGGTGATAAGACTGAATGAATAAATGAACACACTTTATGACAGTTTGTAGTATAACAGTTTGATGAGCTCAGAATCTTTTTAACTGAAGAACTGACGGTCCATCATATACAAATGAGTTTATTTACAATTCTTCACTAAATTCCATTCCTTGTTTCTTGAACTCATGAACTTAGCCCTCCCCCATCAACACATTTTATTCACTTATTATATGAACAAACTAAATGGGCTTCTACATGATGAAAACAGTAACTGCTTGACATGAAGTTTAATGGTTCAGAAGTGTGTGACAGAATTTGGGATCATGTAAATACTATTCTAGGAAAATATTTCACTGTTTTTTTATTATTGTTATTTATATTTACTGAAAATGTAGTGATCATATTGTTTTCTTATGGAAACCAACATTAACAAAATCATTTTTAATGACTGGTATATTGTTTGTGTAATATTATTCATTCAATGGTGGCGAGTACTCTCAAGCCACGGTAGTGCAATGGTAGCATTGCCGCCTCACAGCAAGAGGTACTCCCGTTCGATTCTTGGCTGGAGCGCCTGCTTTGTGGAGTCTGCATGTCCTCCTCACGGTCGAGTGGCGTTTGAAAGACATGCTTGAATGGGCGTGCCTTCATTGAAGGTTGGGCATCGGGCTGGCAACTCGACACTGTAAAAATCTGCTGCCAATTATTAGTGGACCGGAGTTCTGCTGTGGCGACCCCTAACCGTGAAAATCCAGAAGAAGAAGGTGGCGAGTACTTTCAATATGGTAGCAGCCTAAGATGGTAGTTCACTGATGATTGGCATTTTTTGTTTTATTATTCACACTCTGCAAGTCACTCAGCCTGAGAGAACTCAATTTGTTCCCTTTTATAAACTCTTCCATTTTCTGGAGGATGAAATTCAAAATTTTTACACCTGCTGTGAGTCTTACATGGAGAAGCCAAGCATCCAGGGGTTGGAGGCAATCCATCTCTTTCTGCCACAGGATGTCCAAAGGATTTCTAATTCACTAGAATTAAAAATAGAAAATCTGGTAAATCTGATCACACAGAGACTGGCAGATGCAATTGAACTGAAGAACCTTGCATTTCTAAACAAGGCTAACATTATATCTCATCTGGCAAAGACTACTTTGCTGGAAACAACAGTCCTTCATTCAAGAAATTTCCTCTATGGTCAGTCATCAGCCTGCTATCATTAAACTAGTTCAGCAGAAATAGATGATTGCACCTGACTGGTATAAAAGGAGTGAAGGGGAAGAATATGCTTGGATATCTCATGAAGAAATTAACGTGAAGCCTTTTCATTTATTTCCTTGCTGACATGCATTTAAGGGAGCACAGAGAACACCAAGGCTATTAGGCAACTCATTTGCACTTTCTGGACAAGTGAATTTTTTTATCTTCTTGATTTCTAAGATAAAATCACAGTTTTGAAGTTAATGACAGAAAGAAGGACTTTTTGATACATGGAAATAATACCAAGATCTTTTTTTTTAAGAAGGTTGCAAAAATTTAAGGTTTTTCTCATGTCAGACAGCTGCACTATAAAAATGTCATAAACATGGTTTTCTAGCCATCTATGCAATTAAGTGGAACATGGGCAGTGTGGGGTCTGATGATCGGAGGACAGCATTAACTTTTCTAAAAGAGCACTTACTGGATGAATCCACTCCTACTTGGCAAGGCAACAAACCAGCAATAAATCCTCACATCCCAGAAAATCATAGAGGGGTAAAGCTCCTTATCCATGTGAAGTGGTTCTGATAGATGTGAGCAGTTCCTACCAATGCAACCTTTCCAGTGTAGATGACTTTTCTACTACTACCAAGATCCTGGAAGACATGCCTAAGAAATGGTAACAGAGACAGCTCTTTACTCTGCTCTTTTCAAATATATTTAACCTGCTACCACATGTGGTTATTGTAGAAATGGAAACCCATCCACTATAAGGACCTAACTGTAAAAAGACACCCTCTTACTAACTGCAACTTTTTTAATTTCAAGTGAAATAACAAACCTAATTTGAAGAAAATAAACCTTCAGAAAAAAAGGTGGATCCAGCATGACTAATTTTGTTAATTGCTTTCCTGGAATGTACATGGTCAGTTAACCCTGTACAGAAATGATCAAATGATATCATAAGTAAATCTCTGTAATGACATAATATTGGAGACAGGAGCCTTGTGCAGGGTAATATCCAGTTTATATCACTGACTTTTATACCAACTTTATTGTGTTTATTAATCTTTATTTTATTGATTTGATCACTTACACATTAAATCATTTTCTGCTATTTGTAACTAGTATGTAAATGCTACATAATTCATTGTTCATCATTGTTCTCATCTCGTGAAGACATGTTCAATTACTTTCTCCTAAATTGTTTGTTGCTTTTACTTATGTTGCCAAAAAAGGGGGGCATATGCAATTGTATCTAGCTGGGCTGCACCTGACATTGGTTCTCTGAAATCAGTGCACTAATCTGCTAAACAAACTTTAATAAATAAATTAACAATCATTAAGACTAAATGGGGAGTGTTCTCTGCATTCCTCGTTGGCTTATACAGTATATACTCTCCCTGATTAATTTACTGTTGTGGTTTTCCTCACACCACATGACTGGAGAGCTTCTTATTTTGCTTTTATATAGAGAATTACACACACCAACTGCTTTCCTACAGTAGTTACTATGGTGCTTTTTCTGCAGTATGTATAGCAGGGCTAGACTCTGGTGAAACATTACACAGTGTTTAAATGGTCAAACAAGCCACATGCTGACATAGTAACCTGCAATAAAGTTAAAGTGAAATGGCTGGGAAACAAGCCAAATCAGTACCTAAGGAACTCACGGGATGGGAATTTACTTCACAACAGAAGGCGGAGGACTCTAATAATGTGTGCATAACTGATTGGGTTGGTTTTGCTGTGACAATCAGCATAGGATAAGTAACAGCTTATTTTTTCACCCATAGGTCCTAGTGTCCTAGTTCCTTGTATGGGCCAAACTGAGATGCTACCCTCTTTTTTTAACAAATTTTTCAAGCCATTTCAGATTTTAATATTAACAATAATTTAACAGGCGGTGATTTAGTGCAACCCTAAACTTCCTTGTAGATTGGCTAAATGGACAACGGGAACTGCATGCAGTCTCTGTAGTGTTCTGTCATATGTTGCAAGACATTTGGAGCTGTAACATTCTAATAGTTATGATTATATGTTAAAACTCTTAGAAAATCATGGCCAGAAAATCTGACTAGTGGCTGATTTCAAGATCACTAGCTGACCGAGTTTCAGATGACTGTATGAAAAGTCTCCTGCTGTCGAACCACGATGGTGTAACTGTTAACCTGGACCTGATTTGTTGTGCCAAATCTACAGTTTTAGACATTACATGCACGTATTTTAACATTCTCTGACACATGCAGTTATATGTCTATTCTAGTGTTAGAAAATATATAGTGCACATGGAGCACCATAACAACACTCTGAAATCAGGAAAAGGATAAACTTGTTAAACATGTTCCTAGCTTGAGACCTGATACCACACTTAGTAGTGCTTTACTAAAGATTATTAAGCACATCCAACTGCTATTAAGATCAGGTTTTGTGGCAAGGACTAACAGTGGAGAGTGCCATCCAGTAAAGAACAATGTCGGAAGGTATAACAGCTTTTAATCACTGTTTGAACCTTGGTTAATCACATATAAGCAATAAGTGTGTCAGAATGCTGTATCTAACAACTTGCAAAATAATTTGTTATACAGGGAGACACAATTATGTCTGCTGCTGCTTGTCTGATGGCGCTAAATTATTTTGCCAGCTTTCAAAGCTGATAAAACATTTTGTGTTTTTATGCTTTTTTTTACCACAGTGGGTTGTACATGCAGCAGATAAAACTCCATGCACAACAAATAAGAATGATCGGATCACTGATCATAATGCTTTATTATTTGTTCACACCATGGATTCCAGGATTTACATCCTAGGCTTCACAAACATGTTCTATGGGAACTTAAAGGGAGCATCCAAGTTATGCATCAGTCCTACTGATATCCACAGTATGCCACTATGCAGGTCTAAGATATGGCAAATAAACCTGGTCTTGTTTTAGCTAACAGGTTAAATAGAAGAAAGGGCAAGGGTACAGTTATATCAGTCACTTCAGACAACAGCGTACTAAGGAACCTAAAAGTCATCAATGTGACATTCCTTGAATTTTTGCCTCTGCTTTATTCTAACCCGCATCCCGTCTCCACTCAGTGACTGCCAAGGACTCCGCAGATAGATGACGGTTGTCTTATAGGCCCTGTTTAGACAATCTCAAAAGAATCACTCCATTCAACTGCACAAGGCAAGGTGCCTTGTGCAGAATTTATGCAGAATGCATAAGTATTAGATTTTATAACATTTTCCCTGCCGAGAGATCTCCCCCACTTCTCCAAGTGCTTTAAACTGACTTGATGGTTTCCTCAAAACTTCACAGATAATCTTGTTCCCACAATCTGGAAAAGTATTACTTCCTATTTTACTGATTAATGTCAAAGTGAAATTGATTAAGAAAATGTTGGCAACAAGAATGCAGACATTATTAAACTACCTTGACTATATCAACCAGGCTGGTTTTGTGAGGAGAAAGGGTAATCCCAGTCATCTATGTACCCTTATTTGTTTCATTCAAACTGCTAAGCAGACTAGCTCACCACTAATGGCTATGCTAGTTGATTTTGAGAAGGCATTTGACTCTCTCCTGGAAGTATCTGTGGGAAAAAGTAAAATAATTTCACCTGCTGCTACAGCTAATTACTGTAGTCATGTCTAAGTATCCTTTCCCCATGGCTACAGTTTTAATGAACATAGACCATTCTCCTCCATTCTTCTTGCCGGACAGCAGAGATGTTCCTTTTCCCCAGCTCTTTTATTGTTAGCCATTGAACCTGTGGTGCAGAGGATAAATGGACCACCCCCTGTATCAGGCTAGACTGTCTCCGAAGAAGAAATTCAGTTACTCATATTTACTGATGGCAGTTTACTATTTAGTAGTAATAAAAATGTATTTATTTACTGCCATTTGAATACCAGGAAAGTTCGACTGGGTAGAAGCTATTTTCACCAGAGGATTGAAAGGAAAGCTCCAAAGTATTACAAAACATTTTAATAACAATAATTTAACAGTATTTAAAAATCATATTAAAAAACCTACATTTTAAATAATTGTATGAAGATAGACATTATATGAAAACATCAGTTAAGAATAGATGCACATTATATGACAATGATTTTATAGTTAGAGAAATCTTAGCCAATTTATAGAGAAATTAAAGGTAAGTTAGTATAATACAAACATGAATTGCAATATGAAGTGAGAAAAAAGCAGGCTTATGGTATAGTTAGAGAGAAAGACAATGGAAAGAAAATGATAGAAGTAAGGGAATGAGTGAAGAAGGGAGGGTAAGGAAAAAAAAAACTTTTATTTTTTGTTATAACTAAAATGTATTTGTTCTAACTACAACTACTTACTATATTGTATGTATCTTTAATGTTATTCCCTTCTATATTATATTTTGTATGTGTCTTGGAGCTTTTCTCCCTGGGCCTCTACTGAAAATGGACATGTATCCAGTTAGACTAGCCCGGTCGACAAATGTAAAATAAATAAATAAATAAAATAAATCTGTGGCTCTGCTCGACAGTGGCACAGGAAATTAACTGTCTTGGGTTAGCATAAGCCAGGGAACTTTGTTGGCTAGGCTTACTTAGGCTCTTGGGCCGATAGCCTAGTACCTACCTATGAACCTATGAATAGGTATTTGTTCACATTTAGGAATATAGTTTGTCCTGGTGTTGAGCAAGAACCAAGCCAATGTTTGGCTAGGAAGTCTTTCAATGATTTTGAATGATGAGAGGGTACTGACCTGATGGATACAGGTAAGGAGTTCCAAGACATAACAACAAGGTACGAGTACAGAAAATGCTGAGCAGATTTGATAGGTTTGTGGACAGACGGGAGTTTTTGTTCATTGGATCGTAATAACCAACTGGGAACATAGTTATGTAGAATGTTATTTAGTAGTGGACAAGCAGATGAATTCTGGATAATTTTGTAGGTGGTAAGAAGCTATGTATATGTTAGTTGATGGGGTAGTTCTAACCAATTTAGACTTTTTAGTGCTATACAGTGGTAGGTTCTGAAAGAGGTATTTGCTGCAAAATTATCAGCTTTGTTATAGCATTGTTCATGTTTTGATTTTTGTGATGCCTGATGGTTAGTAAGGATGGGAACACCATAAAAAATGTAGGGGGAGATAAGTAGTTTCAAGTGTAGTGTTAGTTGTATCAGTGAGAAAGTGTTTGGCTCTATAAAGCATCCCTAGTATTTGATGAATTTTTCTTATGCAATTTTATATATGTAGGTTGAATTTAAGATTATCATCCACTATAATCCCTAATAATTTGCTATGATAAGTGACATCAGTGCTTGTATTATTGAGAGAAGACTTTAATTTTTAAAGAGAGGGATTTGGGGAAAAAAGTAGTAGTTTGTTTTTTTTAGGGTTGAACATGAATTGTGAGTTACAAATCCATGTTCCAATGGCTGTTAAAGTTTCCTGAGTATTTTTTTGGAAGCATGCCACACTGTCAGATCTGCAAATGAGTGTGGGGTCATCTTTATCTGCATACTGTACTAGGAAAGCTTGTTGTGTTGATGTGTAGAGGGTTTTGGTGAGAATGCTAAAGAGGAGGGGACCAAGGATAGAGCTTTGTGGTGCATTGGAGGTGACTGGGAGGTATGGAGAGAGGGTGGAATGCCATTTTTACTCACTGGTACCTTTTGGATAGGTAACTTTTGAACCATAGAAGGGTGGACTGAAAGAGACTTAATGAGGACATTTGAAGTAGAAGTTTGCTGTGACAAATTGGAGTGAAGGCTTTAGATAAGTCTGGAAATAAACAGGAGATTAGTTTGCTATTATCTCTACATTTCTTGACAGTATCTCTATAGGTCAGAATTGCAGTGTTGGAACTATGGGAAGAACATAAGCCTTGTTATGTAGGGGTAGGAGCTCTTCCTGCAAGACATAGTTTAGCTGTTGTTTTTGGATACATTTTTCAAGTATTTTGGAGGGGGGTTAAAACTGGTATAGATATAAATTTAATAATGTCTGTTGAAGCGGTCTACTCGGTGCAGAGGGAAATGTGTGACCTTTTCCAGAGAGATGGAATGTGGGATTCTTGGATTGCCCTATTTATATGGATTGAGACAGGATAAGCAATGCTATCGGCTGCTATTTTAAAGTACTCGCTTGGAAGGTCATCAGCTGAAGTAGAGTATGGTTTGAGTTTGTTTAACAGTAGTTTTATATAGGATGAATAAAAGAATGACATTCTGTAATTGCATGACATCTTTTAAAGTTTTACAGATTTTGAATTAAAGGTCATTATTGCCAAAACAGAACTCTCGGTTAGGTAGCAGAGGCACTGGAATGAGAAAGTAGAGATCTCATCCCTCTTCAGTCACTGTTTTTGACCCCTCCATGCTATTCAAGGATTTTGCTTCACACATCAGAAAACAACTGTTAGATATAAACTCAAATTTGTTATGGGAAGATAAAACAGCAAAAAACAGATCAGGTTTCCATAGGTAAAAGTTTGCATATTTGCCACCCACCTTTGTAATACTTCCTAACCCTAACACTGCCCCCTAATGAGCATGATGCTCCCTCGCAGCAGCTAAAAGCCTGCGATGATCCATCCATATAGGAAGTCCAGCTAAAAGTCTGCGACAATGAGCTGTACAGCAAGCAAGTCCTTCCCCTTCTGTGATGCTCCTTCCTGTGAGAGCACCAGCCTGAGGACGTTACAGTCTGATCCCCTTCCTGTCTATGCAGTTGTAACTGCATAGACCTCTGGGAAATTTGCAAATTCAATGTTGCCTTCCTAATCCAGATTGCTAGTGAGACAGTCTGGATTCTGTGAGCATGCTCCAGAGTAGTTCACCAGCAGTCTGGATAGTGGGAAATGCTGCATGTGCGATGGTCTGGGACTTGTTTAATTTTATTTTGTTATCTTCTTTTCATTTTTGTTTTATTTCTATTTATTTTTCATTTTTACAGCTGGGGGGGCTGCAGTCCTGCAGTCAATAGCAGGAGCCGCCCCTGAAGTGAGGTACATTCCAAAGGCAACATTGTATTCAATGGTTGGCCTAATTGATGCTGAGTATAGTGGGTAATGACCTATTAGGATATGGAAGGATTTGGAAGCTATCCCCTTAGTGATCAGCTATGCCAAGTAGAAGAATTTCCTAACTACTACATTACATGCCAATAAAAGGAGAATGAGTAATATACTCAATTACCAAAGTTTGTAATAACATTCTCATTTTGTAGTGGTGTATTGGCTATGTTGTGTGCTGGAGGAGTGGGGGTGGGATGGTTTACCAAATGCTACTATATTACACTTTTTAGCATTTAATTTAAGTCCATTTTTAGCACTCCGGGTGTTTACTAATGTAAGTTCCTATTGCAGGGCTTGAGTGTCAGAGGGTGACTTAACAATGACTCCCAGTTTGCAGTTGTCTGAAATTTTGATTAATCAGAGGTCTTGGTTTGTGGTCTGAATGTTGGAAAAGTAAATGCCTAACAAAAGGAGACCCAGCACGAAGCCCTTCAGAACACAACTGATTACCTTAATATTCTTTGCCAAAATCAAAGTAAACTTTATTGTCATTTAGAACTACACACGTGTAGTCTAAACAAAATTTTGTGCATCAGCTCAGTTCTTGGGATTACAAATGAAAGTGAAACAACATATACAAGCAGAGGAATAAACATAACTATCAAATACAATACTACTCTCAATATATGCAAGAAAGTGCAGAGACATTTTCCAGCACTCATATATGAAAAGAATACTCTCCCCTGAGTTAAATTAACTACCCTATTTAAAGTAGTGCAAATCACACTACATATTGAAATACCTAGGTTATTTGTCTAATATTGCATTTGAGTGAGTTAAATAATATTGAGTATGCATATAATAAATAAATAACTATTGCACTTACTTGGAATATATGTAAGTATATATTGCCCAAATAAATAAAAAAATACTTATTATGTGTCCAGACTCCTGGGACTAGTACCATAGTTCAGAGGTGTAATCACTGTAAGGTAGAAACTGTTACTAAATCTTGTAGTTTTGTGGCAGATGCTGCGTTATCTCCTGCCCAATGCCAGATGCTTGTTGTCCTGTATTATTTTGGTGGCCTTTCAGATGCTTCTTGCAGAATAAAGATGTTGTATTGATGGAAGACTGGAACTGCCTTCCTTTATATAACTGTGCAGCCTCCAAGCCACACTCTGAAGTTGCAGGTGAGGATGCTGTCTATTGCACCTCTATAGAAGGTGGAGAGAATATGAAGAGGAAGCTTGGCTTTTTCTCAGCCTTCTTAAAAAGTGTAGGCATTGATGCACTTTCTTGACCAGTTAGCTGGTGTTTCCCAACCACGAGACATCCACTGATAAGTGTACAACCAGGAATTTCATATTCTTAACCCTCTCTACACTCTCACCATTGATCCTGAGCACTGGGTGGTTTGTTCACGTTTTCCTGAAGTCTATGATAATTGTTTTGGCCTTGCTTACATTCAGGTCAAGGTAGATCCCCTCACACCAACTGATCAGAGATGCCACCTCCTCTCTGTTCGCCCTTTCATTCTCCTTTGTGATGAGCCCCATGACTGGTGTCATCAGCAAACTTGATGATATGGTTTGTCTTGTGCTTAGCATAGCAGTCGTGGGTCAGGATGGTGAATAACAGTGGGCTGAGAACACATCCCTGTGGAACCCCATGACGAGACACTTGACACCTGCATTGTATGGACAGTGTCCTTTAGCAAGTTTGCTAACCATATTACCACATAGGGATCTATTTGTAGTGCATTTAACTTACTAACTATGCTAGCATGGGGTATGGTGTCAAAGGCCTTGCCCATGTCAAAATATGATGAGTACAACATGCTCACTCTCAACAGCTTGTGCTACTCTTCTAAAGAGGTTAACCAGGTTTATAAGACAGGATCGACCCTTAACAAAGCCAACTGCTGCTAGTCTAGCCCGATGAGATTTTTAATGTCATAGTTAATCAGGCCATTTATAACATGCTCCAAAGCTTTGTATATGAGACTTGTTGTTCTGATGGGTCTGTAATTCTCAGGTCTGTGGCAGGGCCATCTTTGTGGGGTGACATCACCACTGCCATGCACTAAACTTGAGGGATGACACCAGTGGTTAAATACTTTAAGGAGAGGTATACCTCTCAACTGCCCAGATCTTCTCAGATTGTCCAGATTTTTCTTTCATATTTTTTGAGAATTTACGTCATTAATTAATGGCATAGATTTGAGTTTCAGACTTCATATCCTTCAGAAAATGCATGCTAACACAAAAACTTTCTACTTTAAACATTTATAAGAGTAACATTTAAAATCTGTCCCAGATTTTTGGGCCTTTATCTCTCCATTATATTTAGATTTGTCCAGATTTCTTTTGCTTAGAGCTTGAGAGGTGTGAGGAGGACCCCACCAGGGCTTGTTTATTAAATAGACAGTTCTATTATCAGGTCCCATGGAGGAGGTATTTTTAGTTTTGAGAGCACATTTTGTACACGTTCTTTGGTGATCGTGGAAGCTCTGTGGGCTTCTGAGATTATGTTGACTATGAATACTTATTTTGGGATAAAGTTGGCACTGAATTTGTTAGCTAGTATTTTAGCAATGCCTACCAGGTCAGAGTAGGTGGAGCCTTCTTGAATATCTTCTAGGAAAAGTTTGGTGATATTTCTTAGTTTTCTAACATAACTAAAGAAAGATTTGTGGTTGTCCTGAGTTCCACATACTAACCTCATTTCATGTGCCATCTTAGTAATCCAAATAGTTGTTTTTAAGATTTTAGTCAATTTTCTAATGTTATCCTTAATTCGAGGGTCCTTAGATCTGTTGTATACTGATTTTTTTATTACAGAGTTGATATATGTGGACTACCAGGGTGATTTGCTTTTAAACTTCCCATTATATTTTAATCTGGTATATGCTTTCAATTCTCTGCATTTATCTAAGTGGTCACATAATTATTTGTATAGCTTCCTGCAGAAGTAATGTTTGGGATTATGCTGGAATAAGTGATTCTTGACACTTCATTATAGAATTTAATGAGATTTGTACATCTGAAATCCTTGAATTCCAAAATATTCGTATCTACAAGTTTGGAGGTTCTAATAGTAAAACTCACTACTTTTGATCCCACTTAACTGGGGACCTAGGTACCAGGGGAATAGTACACAAAGAGCTACATTTCTAGATTTTAGTAGATTTGTTATCAATCTGTTCCAGAGTACTTTTGTTTATGAAATATATAAACATTTGAGAATATCTTGCATTTGAGTTATAGGAGTGCCATTTTATTGATGGGTAGTTAAAGATTCCCAAAATAATGGAGCTTTTGTTTATAAGGAGTTCATTATTACATCTTGGAACTTTACATGAATTTCAGGGGATATATAATTGGTGTCCTGTAAGAGGCTATAAACTGATAATTGATTCTGTTTAGTGTAGTTTAGAGCTCATTAAGCTCTGTTTGTGGGTCTGTGGGAAACTGCCTAGAGGTGATAGGGTCCCAAACAAATATAGAGATGCCACAACAGTTAGTTTCAGGTATGAAGGCATGTTAGGTGCAAAACCCTGTTATGGAGGTAGTGCTTTCCAAACATTTAAAATAAGTTTCAGTAACTGCACAGACATGGATGTGTTCCAAATTCAGGAGAGGTTCAAGGTTGGGCGTTTTGTTGTTGAGACATCTGGCATTAATCAAAGCTACCTTAATGTGATCTTGTTCCAGATTTGATGGGATATTCATCAGCAGGACTATGCCAAAAAGGCACTATGGAGCAGTGAATGCTTTATCCAGTATGTATACTATCCTTGGCAAAGCAAGTAGGACAATCAAGCATGTCATCCCATGCTATCACAAACTGCATCCCCTTGGAATGACGCCAACTATTTAGCCAGTTGTAGAGGGCAATTATCTTTTCTTTGTGCTAAAGCATTATTCCTGGAGAAGGAAAGATTCTACTCAGGACCAGTCTTACTTGCATTTGTGAAATGCATGGAGAGTTTCAGCATGTCTGTCAGCATATTCCTCAGCATTCTGCATGCCAAGTCATTCACATCCACATGGACCACTAACTTGTCATAGTCATGTTTGCCAGGTGAATGGACCTTCAAGGCAATTAAGATATCAGAGATCCTGGCACCTGAAAGGCAACTCACCATCACCTTCTCTTTTTCCAGCCTAGTGAGAGGAGAATTAATCTATCTGACCACAGAGATACCAATTACTAAAATTATTTTATTTGTAGAGTAGTCCTGCATAGTGGATCTGAGATAATTAAAATCCTGGTGGCTCTTTGCTGGATGTGTGCCAGAAGGTAATTTGGTGTTAGATTTTCTCTGACACCCTGTCTTCATGGATTTAGGAACTTTGGCAAGAACTTATTTGGCAGTTTCAGCACAACTTTTTATTTTACTGACATCAATATTTTCCACTTTGTGCATTTCTTGTGCAGACGTCATACATGGCATACTAACTCCCCGAGAAATTGATCCATTCCAATAAATCAATTTAATAACTAGTTTATACTGCTCAGAATCTATTTGCACGCTGGACTCAGTCTAATCCCAGGAGTAACAAAGCCTCACAGAAAATCCTCCATGTTAGTTAAATGTTTGCATATTTCACAAGCAGAACATCTTGTTGTACCAAATAAAAGTCCATTATCTGTGAGCATTAGACATTTGCTACACTGCCTAGGAATACTAAAAGCTATGAACTGGCAAGAAAAGGAAAACAAACAGGTTGCTCCTACATTTTAGTTCAGGGATTTGGAGAATTAATTAATCTGAATATGCTGTACTATATTACGTTAAATAACATAGATATCAGACTTTACTAATGAGCTAATATGCACTATGCTGAGCAATTACTAACTGCTAAAGGCAATGTGGTACAACTACAAGCTAATTTTGCTAAAGAGTATATATATATATATATATATATATATATATATATATATATATATATATATATATATAAATATATATAGGTTACTATGCATATCACTTGTACACAGAGTGGCTCATTGTGCAACTGCAGACAGCTGTGTGTACAACATATATTGCTAATCACAATAATCAGTAGCAGGAGCGGCCTTAGGTCAACTAGTGCCCTAGGCAAAAGGGCTCCACGGCACTCCCCACCACACCACCCGGTGCCACCATCCTGGTCTACCTACACCAAATAAATACTAGAAAAGTGCCCCTACTACAGTGGTCGAAGATACCTGTGTTTGTAACGTGCGCAATAAACTTTGCTGCACAATGAGCTACACCGTGTAGATGTTGGCAATTTATAACAACACAGAGAAGCGGAAAAAGATAAAAAAAAATTCAAATTAGCATACTGGCCAAAAGCAAATTGACACTCTTCAATGCTCTACAGCAATCAAGGGCCTAGCAAGGCTAGTTTTTTTTCCACGCTCAGTGAAATTAAACCAATAGCAAATCTCAGTGAGATTACTAATAATAAACAGAAAAGTGCAGATATATTATAGTAAACGTAATATGAATACTAAATATACTTATCCTGGGTCTTGTAGGGGGGGTCTATATAATATCCTCGAATGCTCAAAAAAGCGAACGCTGATTGATCGAACTTATTTTCACGAAACTGCAAAATATCGAAGCAGCAGAAACTCAAATTTTTTCCTAGGGAAAGAATTTGGTTGTCCATTTCTGTTGCTTCGGTATTTTCAGTATTATGGTGGAAAGTTACCGGTCGGATTCAGGTAAGTGTGCGATTGTGTGGATGTGAGTGTTAGGGTGATTTAGGTGAGTTAGGGTTAGGGCTCGGGTTAGGTGTGTGTGCGATTGAGTGGACATGAGGGTTAGGGCGGATTTAAGTGAGTAAGGGTTAGGGAGCGGGTGAGGTGAGTGTGCGATAGTGACGGACCTTAGGGTTAAGGTAAGTGGGTAGTTAGTGGTGTGTGCATAGTTTAGTGTAGGGTTAGGTATCAGATTTTAGGTGTATGTGTGTGGATTTCTGTTTGTTTGGTGTGCTTGTGTTGTGTGTATGTGTTTTGGATCTGATCTGACAGTTTGAGATTGTAAGCTTTCGCTTAAATTAGGTCGATCAATCAGCGTTCACTTTTTTAAGCATTCAATGATATAATATAGACCCTTGTAGGGTTAGTATTTTAGTCAAATTCAGTGCAAAATTGTCACAGTTAGTAACTTTGCACCTAAGTGTATAGCAGCTTGTAGCAAATGATCTCTGGGACACACAAGCATAGGTAATTTGTAAAAACACACAGAAGCCAAAAGATCCAGCAGAGAATACAAGTGCAAATTAACTGTAATATCAAATACTATTGCACATAAAAAAAAAGAAAATAATTACAGATTAACATAAAATTATTACATGAAAGGTTTTAAAAAAGAGTACAGGTACAATTAGTTATATGCATATGATATGAGCAGTATCCAGCTGGTGTGCCAGCAATGGAGGTAACAAAAGTATATTAATTAGTATTTCTGGGGGATAGATTTCAGAAGATTGAGAAGGTGATGGTGGAGGTAGGATACAAATGAAGAAGTAATTGGGTTTAGAGGCATTAAGGTGAAAAGGGTAAGCAAGAGCGGAGTAGAGATGAGGTATGAGATGGACGACATAACAGGAAGTTTGCAAGGGAATATTTATGGAAATTGGGAGATTATTTGTGTATAACTTTGGATAAAGTAGAGAGAAGAGATGAGGAGTTTTAGAAATGAGCTGAGCTAAAGGATGAACAAAAATCTGAAACAAATTCAAATGAACACACTGGTCAAAAGCAAATTGACACTCTACAATGTTCTACAGTAACCAGAGCCCTATAAGTTGCTTATAAATTGCTAGATTCTTTCTCCACTGGCTAGTTTGTTTGTGTCTTTCGGCTTAGGGGTCGCCATAGCGGAACTCCAGTCCGCTAATGATTGGCAGTAGAGTTTTACGTGCTGGCTTGCTGGGCCTAACGCACAACCTTCAACGAAGGAACGCCCGTTCACAATGTCGCCACACAGGAGATGCTCTAACTGAGAATCGAACAGGCAACATTTAACTGTGAGGCAACAATGCTACCGCAGCACCACCACCGCAGTCCAGCTTGTGGAAACTGTCACAATCAGTAGCTTTACAGGTAAGAGTGCAGCAGCTTGTAACAAATGAGCTCTGGGTCACATACATATAGACATTATAATAACACAAACAAGCTAAAAAAGATGAAAAATATTTACAAAGCACAACAGCTGATAGCAAATTGACATTCTTCAATGTTCTACAGCAACTACAGACCTAGAAATTACTAGGTTTTTTCTCTACTCTCACTAGAAATAAACTAGTAGCAAAATCTCAGCTAGATTACTAATAGCTTCCCAAAAAGTACTCAGCTAATACAATAAATTTAGTAAGAACACAAAGTGTACTTATCAAAGTTCTTGTAGGGCTGGTATTTTATTTTTTTATTTTTATTTATTTATTTTACATTTGTTGTCCAGGATAGTCCGACTGGATGCATGCCCATTTTCAGCATAGGCCCAGGGAGAAAAGCTCCAAGGGTAAGCAGATACAGCATTACATAATACCAGCATTACATATTACAAACAGACTGTTTACAGAGATTGCATAAGTAAGCAAGTTAAACAAGTTCCACAGGTTAGAGTTAATCCCGAGCGTAAGTCAGGATTAAATTAAATTACACAGTAAGATGGTTAACAGATTTTTACACATTCTAGAGAGAGTTAGCCAGACTTGATACAGTGACATAGCCAGTTAAGTGACAAATGTTGTTTGAGTCTAGTTTTAAATTGACTTAAGGTGGAAAGTAAGGTAACATCAGCTGGAAGAAAGTTCCAGGATCTACTTACAGAGTTTGCAAAGAGAGAGTCACTGGCTGTGTTATTAATTTTGCTAGTCTGAATTAGTAGTTTGTTAGAGGATCAAAGCGGTCTAGGATTGTTATAGGGGGTGATAATATTTTTAAGTGCATGAGTATTGTCCGGATTATAGAGGATTTTATAGGCCATAATCAGTTGGTTATACTGGATTAGGCTGGGTAGTTCAAGCCACCCAAGCTGGTTTAGATTGATGCAATGATGTGTCCTAAATGGCAATCCAGTGGCAAACCTGGTAATGTGGTTGCAGTAAATTGAGAGTTTGTTAAGGACAGTCTTGTTTAAATTCGAGAGTAGAGGGGATGCATGCAGAAGGATTGAAAGAAGGTGAGAGCGAGCTATGACAATTTTAGCTGGAGGGGTTAGGAAGGCTTTTATTCTGTAAAGTGACCCTAGTTTTTTATTGATGGTTTTGATAGTTTGGTTAACATGTAGTTTGAATTTTAGATTATTATCTATGATGACACCTAATAGTTTTGTAGAGGGGTCAGGGGAGATTATTGTGCCATCATTTGAATTTATGGTAAAGGTGAAAGTGGTAGACCTATGTGTTGGTGAAAATAACTTTAAAGGTGGTCTGGGTAGCTGACCATAACTCTATTGGAGATGTGGCCGAGCAAATCAGAGTAAAGTCATCAGCATATTGGATACAGCTGACTTTTGGGATGACAGTATAAAGGTTGTTAATGAAGATGGAGAACAGCAAGGGCCCTAGTACAGAGCCTTGTGGTACTCCAAGGGTGTTAGATAGAAGGTTAGAGAGTTTGTTCTGCCAGAGGACAGCCTGCTGTCGACCATTCAGGTAGGATTGAAACCATTGAAGGGCTCTAGTATCTAGACAGAATGTTTGCAGGGTGTGGATTAAAAGTTGGTGATCAACCATATCCAATGCCTTGGAAAGATCCAAGATGAGGGCTGAGAATATATAATTATTGTTGCGATTATGGTTTATGGTGTTGGTAAAGGCTAGGAGGGCTGAAGTAGTGCTGTGATGAGGACAGAAGCCATGCTGAATGTCTGCCATAAGGTGATTCTGGATTAGGTGGTGCATGAGTTGTCTATGAATACATTTTCCATAATCTTTGCAAGTGAAGAGAGTATAGCTATTGGCCTATAATTGGAGAATTCAGTAGAGCTGCCTCCTTTGTGAAGTGGGATTACATAGGATATTTTCCAGATGGTGGGAATTTTAGCTTCTACTATGGTTCGATTGATTAGTATTGAGACGGGGTAAGCAATAGCATCAGCTGATTTTTGTAGGTACTCGGCAGGGAGTTGATCAGCAGAAAGTGTAGTGGGTTTTAATTTTTTGATCAAGGTATGGATAAGTGAAGTGGTGACTGGTTGGAAGCTGAATGCGACTAGGTTTCTAGGGGTGCTACTTTCAGGACCAGGGGAGCTAGGAGGTAGTTGGCTAGCTAGGGCTTGAATTGTCTCATTAAAGAATCGGTTAAAACTGTCAGAAACATCTTCAGGGGTTTTATCAATAGTAGCGGCAGGGATTGGGGTTGAAGTTTGTCCAGGATGTAGTAGATTATTTAAACCTGCCCAAAACATCTGATGGTTATTTTAATTTACTGTCTGTAAATTACAGTAGTATTGCTTTCTGTCTTGTAAAATGGATTGTTTTAGTTTTGTTCCTGGATTGCCTGCATTTAATGTGATCTTGGGGGTCTTTAGAAGAACACCATAAAGCCCATGCTTTGTTTCTAAGGGTAATTTTGAGTTTAGACTCTTTAGAAAGCCATGGCACAGTTTTTGCCTTTGCTCTCTTTGAACGAACAGGTGCATGTAAATCAAGGATCTCAAGGAATTTGTTGTTAAAGTATGCTACTGCTTCCTCTAAGGGGAGGTGTTTTAGAATAGACCAATTACATGAGTTTAGTTCTTGTTGGAATTTGGCAGGGTCAAAGTTTATACTGTTTCTAACCTTTCTGAGTAAGGGTTGTTGGGAATTAATGGCTTTGTGCTTAATTACATATGTGAGAAGGTGATCGCTTTGGCCATCAGGGAGGGTACCAGAGGTGTACAGTTGGGGGTGACTATTTATGAGTACCCAGTCAAGTATGCTTTTTTTTTGGTTGGGTTTACCTATCCTGGTAGGGGTGGATATGATTTGTTTAAATGCATGCAGGTTAATATGGGTGGTTGAGGATTCTGAGGAACAGGTGCCCCAGTCTATGGTAAAGTCTCCAAGTAGTAGGGTTTCTTGGGGGTAGTGACATGATAGCCAGTGCAGAATATCTTCAAGTGTAGATATATTGTTACCTGGGGGTATGTACATACAGATGATATTAATGGATTTATTTTTATTAAGTTGCAATTTGGTGGCAATAATTTCCGCGTTATTAATCAGAGGTGGTTGTATTACATCTATGGTGACATTCAACTCAGATTTATAGAGTACAGCTAGCCCACCCCCCTTCCTCGAAGCACGATCCAGCCTGTGTATGTTGTACCCAGGTGGTAACACTTCATTGTCTGTAATGTTAGGTTTTAACCATGTTTCAGATAAACAGAGAATCTCAGGGGAGTGGACATCCAGAAGTGCATGCAATTCATGTTCCTTGTTATTTATGCTTCTAATATTGAGACAACAGGCTAGGAGAGAGTTCGCTGGCCTATTAATTGTAGGTTTGTAGCTTAGATTGCAAGTAGAGGGGGTATGTGTATCTGAAGTGGGTGGGCCAGGGTTGGGGTGAATATCACCACCAAGTATTAGGTTAAGTCTATACTTGGTGATGAATTTCAGGAATTTGTTTATTAGTTTGTGGCAGTGTTTGGATCTAGAGCTAATGTGCCTGGGTTTGAGATGTTGATAGACTGAACAAGATGTTGGATAGGACCTGGTACTGTAAATATGGTTGAAGGTGGGAGGATTTACAGCTGGGGTGATAGTATGGCCTTTCAGGACCTGAAATCCCGTGAGAAACTGGTTTTCATACAAGGTAAGGAGGTATGGTGTGAACAAGAGAGGTAGTAAAGAGGAGTATATCATTATCCTTGATTCAGCTAGTGAGTTAAGGAACTGTTTTACCTGGTGATGCAACACCAGAAGATAGAGTGGTGAGGTATAGGTACTGGAAGGGGGATGGGAGAATGACAGATGAAAGCTAATAGGTGCTATTGAAATGTAGATAAAAGAATGGGGGTGGGAGGAATTATCCCAGATGAAAGCAGATAGGATCTAGAAAGTGGGGGAGTGGCTATAGTACTATAAATTTAGAGGTACTGGGGGCGGGAGGAAATTTGGGGCAGGGATGGGAGCGAAGAGAGCCCGAGCTCAGCGAGGCTATTGCAGTTTACAAGGTTTCCTAAGGTGTCCTAAAGCTATAAGGTAAGTATTATAGTTCTTAATGTAAGAGTCAGTTTACTTAAGTTACAGGGGAAGGAGGCAAACACTCAAGTAGAAAAAGAGCTCTATGGCTGACCAAAATGGTGACCTGCTTAATTACACAGCACTGTAAGTGAAATCTTAACAAATGCTTTTTGTGTGCAACCTACTCTGCTTAAATGCTGAGAGAAACTGTTTGCAGTCTTGTAGACTCCATTTTGTAGGGAACTGTAGAGTTCAAACTGAGTCACACCAGGTCAGCCAAGGGAGGAAGAGAGAGGGAAATCCTAAGCACCTAGATTTGAAAATGATTTCACTGATATTTCACTGATATTTTGTGGGAAATTGTCAAAATAAGTAGCTTTGCAGCTGTGGGTCCTGCGAATGTAGGCTAACTTGTTCACTAACCTAACTTGGCAGGGCAGATGGAAATATTCTTGAATGTGAAATTACAAAAAAATACCTTCTGTATCAAGAAGTAATACGGCAGATAATTTAACTGTATTAACCAGTTTTATTACAATAAATAAATTATTTTTTTTCTTCAAATATAATTTTTATTCCATTTCACTTCTATTTAAATACAAGAAAAGAATGACACAGAAAATATACATACAAGCTATTTGGAATATCAAGTTTCAGTCATCCAAATACGATATACATAACATAAATCATCAATGTTAGGGTAACAATCATACAGGATTGTCTAATAATCAAGCTGCTCTTAATGAGCTGTAAAACAGACATTTACAGAAAGATAGTATATAATACAACATATTGAAAATGTGACATTAAAACATTGCAACCAGGTATTCTAGTCTACCTAAATAAACATTCTGTCTTGCACTACGTACAATATATACATTGATATCACCTTAATGTTCATCTTATATGTGTTTACCATGATCTGTACACTGTTATTGTGGGTATTTCTATAATAACTGCCTTTAGTTTCCCTTAATTATGCAAAGTAATATTGACAGTGAAGTTCCTTGATCATAAATCAATTTTGTCCTAGGATTTCTAAAAGCATTTTCCAATGTTTCTGATAGTAATTAATTTGCTGGCTAATAAGTATTTTATAGCCATTCCTTTAAATTCTTTCCATGTGATTTTACTTCTATCTAACCAATTTTGGGCTATATATGACTTGATCATTGCACACAATGTGACTATGATGTGTTTATTTTCGTATGAGAAATTGTTAGGGAATATATGTAAAATTTCCATTTCCCATGACAAGGTAGATTTGGTGTATCCCTTTTTTTCTAACTTGGTTCTTAGCGAACACCACAGCTTGTAAACATTTTTACAGCTCCAAAAAATATGAAGGCTGTCAGCAACACTGTTTTGGCATATGGTACAATAAGGGGAGTGGGAGGGATTAATTTTGCTAAGAAAAAGTGGTGTGTGATTACAATAAATAAATTCTTGTCAAAAATCTTTTTAATAAAAAAGAGAACATTCCAAGAACTCAGATTGGAAACAAAATATTGTTTTTCAAAGCAAAAACACAAGTAAATAAAGCTAAATACAATGTATCTTAACAAACTAATGTAAATAAAGCTAAATACAATGTATCTTAACAAACGAATGTAAATAAAGCTAAATACAATGTATTTAACAAACTAATCTAGTTTTAACATCTTAACCAACTTATTTAAAAATAATTGCCCAAATGTCAAATTCCCTGCAGAGGACATACATAGGTAGAATATAAGTTAAAAATGGTGTCATTGTATGTTTGTGGAGTATGTGCGTGATCTTCTGAACAGTAAGAATGAAAGCATGATTGTAGGGAATACTTCCAATTCTACAAGGTACAACAATCTCAAAGTTAGTATTTGTTGGGTGTGGGAAAGCAGGGAAGCTTGCCCTCTGCAAAAACATTTCTAGATGTAATTACTATTCTTTTTTTAAGTTTTGGGATTCATATTGAAGAGTCTAGAAATTCCAGTACGATGCTGTTAAAAGCAGTAGTAAAGTTAATCCATTAACATATAGAAAAGAAGTTTCTATGCAGTCTTTCATTTGCACTTGTAAGTAAATGCTGAAAAAGTGCTGTTTTACAGCCCCCCCCCAAAAAAAAAGTTAACAATGTAGATGACTTTCAGACATATGAATTACTCTTATTTTTCTTCAGGCGGTACTTGTGGTTTGATATTATTTTCTTAAGTGAATCGTGTTCATCATTTAAACCTACTTTGGCTGGACAGATGGAGATACTTCAAATCTGCCATGACTTCTTTTCATCAAAATATAAACCTTGTTTATTAGTGTCTCACCCACCCCATTCTGACACCCTCAAATATTAATGGAAAAGCAGTATGTAAATCCTTACTAGTCAGATCTTGTGAGATTAATTCATTATTACAAAATAGTTGTATTAACCTCAACCTCAATTCTAAAGGAACCTGGAATGTGGATCCCTCCAGGCTGCACAGTATATAAAACTTAACTTTTCTATAATTTCACAGGAATTTGTCACTGTGAGTGCAACGGTATTTATTTTGGTTTGATGGGTATTGTTTTCTTGGCCCCATTCTTAATACTGGTTGCAGTCATTTAGCACTTTGCAATACCTATGGAATACAAATAATTCTCCCAAGTTTAGAAACTTCCCAGATAAACACAATACTTTTGGAAGCATTTAATGGGTATTTTAGCTAACAACTGCAGACCTGATCTTTGTATATCAGCACATATTTTTATGACTAATTAGAGACTGTGGTCATGTGCCACAGCGGAATCAATCATATATTGATCATGCATGTGTGCAGCAGTATTGCTTCTAAGGGAAAGATTCCCAGAGTTTTATCTCAAAATATGTTTTAAGTTTTTTTTCCAAACATTTGCATCAAAAACTAGGTAAGCTTTGCAATCTTATGCCAAACATTGCTAAAGCTCATCTCCCTATCAGTCATAGACATCTGGTGTATTCATTCACTCAGCTGTTCAATTTCTAGTTATTATCATGCACTCTATACTTTTCTCATGTTGCTTCCTTTTCTTCTTTGTTTCTAGGTATTATGTCTCCCTTGCCTTTTACTATTTACTTGCAGTATTTAGTTGTTTATATTCTATTCAACAATTAACTTTGAAACCAGGTGTACCTTGAGCCCCATGCTGTTTTCTAACCATGCCTCCCTCATACACATTTTTAGGATTGTAGGATCATAGGAGGTTACTAGGCTAATGGTCCTGGGGCCCTTACAAGCATAGCCAAGAGTTAATCCCCAAAATGAAACCTCAGTCAGCACCTGTTGCCCCTGTTAATGAGGGACACAGGTGGAACCCCTGGGATGAATTTGTGGTTTCCCATCCACTCATCAAAGTTGCTCTTGAAGAGGGTCAGCAAGATACTCTGTTTGATGTGTATGGGAAGTCAATTCCAGAGACAGGGCAGCCTCTGGGAGACAAACCTGTCTCTCCAGCATGTTTTGTTAATGTCACATATTATGTTCAGGCCCTTTGAGTGGGTAGTGCTTGATGAGTTAGACTTATGGATATGGAGCATCTCTAGTAGGGCATAAATGCATGCATTCTTTTGGATTCATCTTCCAGATTGTTTTAAATTATATGTCTTATTTAACAAAGCAACATTTGTTAGAGTGTATTTTACATCTGTAGTTTTGAATTTTTTTTGCAGTAAACAGTGTAACACTGTTTAAATAGTAAAGCTTTTATGATGACATAAGCTACCTGATAACATATGCTAAGTCAATATGTACAATCTCCACAGAAGTAACATGGCATCTGAATAATTCCCACTTTAAAGAGAACTATTATTAATCTAGATGGTGCTGCTAGAAAAGAACTTTGCATTTCAGTGCTTTATCTACATATGCAGTGCCTATTGCCCCTGAAAAATAAATGATCTACTTTTTGTTAAAAAATGATGCACTGATGATATTGTCATAACATTTCCTGAACTAGATTGGTTATGCAGTAGGTAATGGCTGGTAAACAACAACAGGTTCATAGTTAGTTACTAGGCATGCACTCCAGAAAATCATTACAAATACTAGCTCAAGTTCCCAATTTTTTTCCAAAGCACACTCTGGTTAAGGGTGGCACAGTGGTGCAGTGGTTAGCATTGTCATCTCTTGGCTGGGGTGCCTTCTGTGCACAGTCTGCATGTCTTCTCTGCGTTTGTGTGGGTTTGCTCCTTTTTCCTCCCACATTCCAAAGACATGCATCTGGAGTGTTTTTCCCTGGACCTCCACTGAAAATGGGCTCTGTCCCAGTTAGACTTTCCCAATAAACAAATGTTAAATAAAAAATAAATAAGTGACTTGGACAATGGCATTTTGTAGATAAATTAAAGTTGAAAGATTCAAACCATGCACCACTGGCACATGAAACAGCTCATTAACAAGTCAGAGCTGTAGTCCTATACACTAACTGCCAGCCAGTGTAACAGTTTTTAATTAAATGCAGAAATTCTTTACAATCTGATCTTGTAGGGAAGACTGTATCACAGTAATATGCAACGCTGACTACATAATAGATGCTGAATTTCTGATAATCACTCCAAAAATGTAGACTGTATGAAACTGACAAATGTCAACTAGTGCATTTGTTGGAGGCTGTAAAGAAGTTACTGCAAAATATATTACTAAAATGCAACATTTAAATTATAATATACAATTCAGGCCTCTCAATGAGTTACTACATTTTTTAGTACAATGAGTATAGCAAAACAAATAAAAACAATATAAATGCTCTAGCAGCTTTTGTTCAACAGCCCACAAGTCAAAATAAATAAATAAAAATAAATAAGCATCAAAATATTATCAAAACTAAAATCAGAAATATGATTGCATACAATATACATTTTTTGAGGGGTGGGCATGGGGGTTTACATGCTTGCAGGACACTTAAATCTCATTTTGACCTCTCTATGTTTTCCATGTCATCAAGAACAGCTATCCCCCTCTGACATCACTGAGTATAGGTTTGACCTACTTGAATGGCTGATAATGCCATATTGTTACTGCATACACCTTCAGAACCAATAGAGCTGCTATGTGAATAAATGGTTCCCTATGCAGGGTAATAAACCAGGCCCCTCTCATCCGTGCCAGTATTCCATTACTTGGCTGTTTATCCCCAGTTACAACAAAACACTGTTTAAACCTGCCAGTGTACATACTATTTTTACTTTTACAGTTATTATTACACAGGTTTGGATTTCATTTAAAACTTTTATTTCAAATTTTACAGCAAAAAGGCCGACAGTCATTTTCTAAACCAAATAAAGCACTGTCACATTGAAAACGGACGGCATGAGGAACAGTAAACTTCTCTTCTTTTGAAACGCATTTAGTGAAAATACATCTGGCAAACCACTAAACGACAAGAGATGTGCTGCGATTCATACTCAGAATATCATATAGTGAAGCACTAATTAGTGACTATGTGAAGAATGCAGGAATATGTGAAGAAAAAGACAAATGTTTAGCATATTTGCTGACAGCCTGAGACAGTCAACTGCACACAAGTGTCCATTTTCTGGAGCAGCCCAGGAGTATTATTTGATAATGTAACATGGCCAGAGTCATAGAGAAGACAAATGAAGGCTGGGGAAATCAAATTGTACATCACAAGAAGCAGCTCTTTAACAGCTCATAAGTACTAAACAAACTAATGTAGCCCCCTTCACACCAGTGTGCTTACAAAAAATGCTAAATTAAAATGTATTCATAGTTAAAATATTAACATTAAACTTGTAGACTTCATGTTGACCAATGTTTTCACAGCTAAATAATAAAAACATTGTTAACATTCAACAAAACCAGGGATCATGCTCATAGAACATGACTCATATGATGATGTTCCTGTTTACTGCAATCAATTTACTACTGTCTGCATGCTTTCTGATAACTCCAATATGACATCTACTATGGTGTCAGCAGGGAGGAAATGGAGGATGATGCAAGGAGAGAAGTGTGTGATGATACAGAAGGAGAATTCTCTAAAAATAATGATGTTATGGCAGAATTGGTGTTAAAAGCAATGGTCAAGAAGGGGCAGGCAGGTGAGCCTGTAGATAAAGGAGAAGAGAAAGCAGTGAAGTTTTCTCAAAAAGGGATTACACAGAGGTGGCAATAGATTCTGAAGACATTTTCCAAGAGAATCTCTTCAGAGATGAGTTACTAGAGCAGGAATGTATGGTTACAACCCTCCAGTTGGGAGGGTTGAGGGAAAATGTGTTATTGAACTTAGTTAATGAAAGTGAGCCAGTGAGTGCCAAAGATGTTTCCTGGGGAGAAAATGGAGAAAATACATCAGGAGGAACAGATGGTTAAGAAAGGTAAAGGGAAAAAAATTGTGGGGTAAAATGAACATTTAATCAGCAATTGTGATAAAAGAAGATGTTTTTCAGGTTGGAAAATAGGTCATGATGCAAGGGGTTGTGAAGTGAGATGTTATAAATGTACTAAAAATGGTCATTGGGGGAATGCGAAGAAAAAGGGGAAAAGATAGAGGCTGATATTGTAAAAGTATTGAACAAGAAAGATCAAAAGGTTGTGGATGGGCAAAAAGATGTAGAAATAATGGTGCAGTAGGGCAATGCAGTGGTGCAGCGGTTATTGTTGGCACCTCACACCAAGAGTTTCTCCGGTTAGATTCTTGGCTGGGGTGCCTTCTGTATGGATTCTGCATGTCCTCCCTGTGCTTGTGTGGGTTTCTTCCAGGTGCTCTGGTTTCTTCCCACATTCCATGCATGTGGAGCATTTCTGCCTGGGCCTCCACTGAAAATGGAGTCTGTCCCAGCCAGACTTTCCCTGTAAACAAATGTTAAATAAATAATAAATAAAATAAAGAACTAGTCATACAAAAAGTATGCAGGGAGAGTTTAATGTGGGAAAAATGGAAGAGGAAGAATCAGGTTTGAGTGATAATGGCGATATTATTTATTTATTATTTGTTTACCGAGAAATTCTGACTCGGAACAAAACTAATTTGCAGTGGAGGCCCTTGGAGAAACACTGCAGACGCATGTCTTTTGAATGTGGGAGGAAACCGGAGTACCTGGAGAAAACCACATGAATGCAGGGAGGACATGCAGACTCTGCACAGAAGGCATTCCAGCCAAGAATCAAACTGGAGAACCTCTTGCTGTGAGGTGACAATGCTACTGCTGCACCACTGCTCCATCCACGGTGCATATTAAATGGAGTATAGTAAAGCAAAAAAGAAATTCAATTGGTAAAAATGTACAGAAGAGGAAAAAGAAAGGGAAAGGCTGAAAAAATATTATTTAAGGTAGAATCACAAGTTTTAGCATTAAATGTGAATATTTTCAAGAAGTTAGAGAAAAGGCTAAGAGAAGAATAAGGATTTTGGAGTGGTGTAAAAAGCAAGATAGTGATGTTATTATATTAGAAGACATTAGATTTTTGTCTGAAATAGTAAGATATCAAACCAAAGTGTAGTGAGGAAAAAATGTTATATGGAATTTCAGTAGGGAGATCTGTTTAGGAGTAGTTATATAAAGAGACAATTAAAGTATTATAACCGGTAGAATTACTGCTATTGATGTAAGATGGATGGACCATGCTATTAGACTTATATATTATTGTAGCAGGGGGCTTAAATTGTAGCTTAAGAAAACAGAAAAAGAAGGCATATGACCAGTTAAAAATGAAATTCTGAGGCATATAGAAGAGGAGATAAACAACAGAAATAGATTTATTTTCAAATATTTTTATTTTTCTTCTTTTTTTGGTTTGTTTGCATATTTCAGTTCCAGTCAGTTTACAAACCACAATTCAGTTATATTGTAGAAGATAGCAAAAAAAAAAAAAAAAACAAGCAGGCAGCCCACAATGAAGTATTCCAAAAAGCAAGCACAAGTGACAAAATCAGAAAAAGTTGTATAGGTAGAAAATTTTAATGAGGTAATAAAAATATCGGTAAGCACTTTCTCAGTTCCATGTTTTAGAGGCAGGGGATACACATAGCTTTAAGTTTAAGGTAGTTGAGATGATAGATGAAGGTGATAGGTTAGGAGATTTTATTAATAAGATGGAAGGGAAGCAACTGTTCTGGATGTTACATCTACAAGCAAATAAGTGGTTTAGTTTGAATGACAAGGTTTCTTTAATATCTAAATTGAAGCAAAGAAGCTTGTTGAAATTTTAGAAGTATTATCTTAATTAAGATACCCATGTGATTCTTTATATTTAGTTTCTGGTTGTTTTTAATATGTATTTATGTATTTAATACACATATTTTTTACTTTTTTGTATGGTCTGATGAAGCAGTTTGGAACTGTAAAAGTGCTTACCACTATTTTTATAACCTCGTTTAAATTCTCTGCCTATACAATGTTTTCATACTTTTGTCAGTTGTATATTGTAGAAGAGTTACAGTCATATTTAGGTACATCTTGTTGCAAGAGAATTTTCAGTGTTGCAACAAAATACACAAAATAGATAACACTCTATATATAATACATGCAACAAGCGCTACATAAATGTCAACTTCTGTTTAATATTTGTGTCACAGTTTACATACTATTAGATGGGTTACCTTTACATTATCGAACCTTCAAATGTTCGACAGTCATATGGTCAAAACCATATCATTGAACATAAATGTTCAACAATGTAAAGTTAACAAAAAAAACAAAACAAAATAAAGCAAAATAAAACATGTATAGCAAGCCCCCCTGCACCCCCTCTACATAAATATACCAACTCTGAGATCGTACTACATTGTGGTAATGGGAAATATTCCCGTTCTGCACTGTATGGAGATCTCCATTCAGTCATTTCCCGTTAGCGCAATTTAGTGTGATATCGGAGTTGGTATATTTTGGTAACAGGGGTGTGGGGGTGGTGCAGGAGGCTTGCTACACACACTTTATTTTTCTTTCTTTCTCCCATGTTTTCTTACCTTTACATTGTTGAACATTCAAATGTTCGATGATATGGTCTCGGCCATATCATTGTTGAACATTTGAATGTTTGATAATGTAAGAGTAACCCTATTAGACACACACTCACAAAAGAGTATGTCTTATGCCCTTTTCAGTTTGCATTCACACTAATTTGTCTTTTTTCATCTAACTATTCTTTAAGATATGATCCAGGAGAAGACTCCAGTATTTTAGAAAATAGGAACGCTTACTTTGGTTATTTGCTATCAGTTTATGTGTTGATATATACTTTATTGCCATACTTCTTAAGTCCTCCCATGACAGTTTGGTTTGATCTAACCAGTTCTGAGTAATGTAATTAGAATATGCAGATTAAGTCTGGGTAATTTTTGAAAGGTGATATGCAAAATTGCAAATTTCCATGATAATGTTGATTTTTGATATCCCATCGTCTCTAGTCTGACTCTCAATGAGCACCGTAATTTATAAGTACATTTACAGCTATGGAATAGGTCAGCTATTTGTGAGTAGCAGTGCAGACAGTTTGGTAAAACTTCCAAGTTGAAATTGTTGAGTATTTCTGACATAAAGTAACAGAAATAGATTATTTTTTTTTTATTGTCAGAAAGTTTAGTAATAGTAAAACAAGGATTGTTATTGACATGATTATCAGACCATAGGGCAATTTGGATCACGATAACAGAAATGCTGAGTATGTAATAATAGGGAAAGGTTTAAAAAGAGTAAATGAGGTGAAACGGGATGTTACAGGGAGAGAAGATGTTATGAAATTATGGACAGAACATGCAGAGATAGGAGAATTGTATAAAGACTGGTCAATTGCTAAGAATGGTGATGAAAATTTAAACTAAAATACAAAAAGTACTATGTGACATGGGAGAAAGAAAATATATATATGGGGAAAATAAAGTATAAACATTTAAGTAATGATGCAATTGATGTCTTAAGAAGAAGTATGAAAAATTCTTTATTAAGGAACAGGAATTATTTGAACTGAATAAGAAAAAAATAAAGCATTTATTGTATATACAAAGATACTTTCTGCAAGGAAAAAAATAATAAATTGTACCATACTTAAGCAAAATAATTAAAGAGAATAAATGTAGTTGTGAGTGGTGATGCTGCCCTGAGATCAATGTAGCTGAGGAAGATAACTAATGTTGTTTTTGTGTGTATAAAGTTCATTGTATAATAGAGTTTAATAAAGGTCATCAAATATCTTTATGTGTTTGGTGTGGTTATTTAAAGGTGGGATGGGACAAATGTAGTTTGGGACAAACTAAGTTGTCCCAGTCCCACGAATAAGGGGTAAAGGGGTGTGGGGAGGATATAGAGGTAGGAATTAAGGTGAGGAGTTGTAGTTAGATAGGATAGTGGGATTGTGGTGGTGAAAGGGTTAAAGAGAGAGGGAGATATGAAAGGAAGTGAGGTAGGGGAAGGAGTGACTTCTGACGGTTCGATCCTTGGCTGGGGTGCCTTGTGTGAGTCTGTATGTCCTCCCTGTGGTCGCGTGGGTTTCCTCCCACATACCATAGACATACTGTAGGTGGATTGGACACTCTAAATTGGCCCTAGGTGTGAGTGCATGCATGTGTGTGCCTTCTGTGGAAGGTTGGGTACTGGGCTGGGAACTCGACACTGTAAAACTCCACTGCCAATCATGAGTGGACAAGTGATCCACTGTGGTGACCCCTAACCGGGAAAAGTCGAAAGAAGAAGAATAGTGAAGGTTATGATAAATGGGTGATTGAGTTAAGACATACAGTTAGAGAAGGGTATTAGACAAGGTTGTTGAATGAGTGGAATATAATTTGCTTTAGTAATAAGTGTAATATATATGTATGTGACTAGGGAGATGATGCAATGAGTTATATTTCTAATGAAGGGGAAAATGCCTGTTTTGTTAAATTATACAGATGATGTTATCATTATAACAAAAGATGGAGTAAGTATGAATGCAGTGATAAAACAAATGCAGAAGATTATTCAGGTTATAGGGTTTGTATTAAACAAAGACATTTTTTAAACAAAGACAGGTTTAAGATTTGAAGGGAGGTTTGGTGGAATTAAATTTAATATGGAAAAATTAAGATCCTCGGAATAAACTTTAGAAAACAAGAAATTATAGAATCACAATTGAAAGAGAAAATAGAAGAAATGAAACACGTGTATGTCTTGCAAGTCTTTTAGACTTTCTTTTAAAAACAAAGTTCATTTAATTAATTCCATACTGTTATCCAAGATTACTTATTCAGCAGTTTTTTTAGTGTTCCACTGAAGGTAGAGAGAGAAATGTATAGTATAATATTTTATTTTATTTGGGGATTGAGACTGAACCCAGTGAAAAGTGGGGCTCTATATGTGAGAAAAGAAAAAGGAGGTGTGGGGTTAATCAATCCTATAGTGTATACAGCATCATTAAACATATAGAGTAACAACAATGTTTAAAGGGCATTGAGGTTTCTTTATTAATGAAAATATTAAGTTTGAAATAAAAAATGGAACGGTTAACTTTTTTCAGTAAAATATAAAGAAATGGAGAATTATCAAGATAAGATTATCTTGTGGAAAATAAATGTGCAAGAAATTGAAAATGAAATGAAAAATCAGTATAATTAGATTATGGAAAAGTATTATCACATATATCCATGGAAGGAATTAAATATAAAAAAATTGCAAGAATGGAAATATGTAAAAGAACTATAGAGTGTCAATATTTTTTTATTGAGGCTGACTATACAAAAATTAATGGTAAGGGCAAATTCCATATAAAAGTAGAAAAGCTAGAGTCTGTTTACATGTGGTGATCTTGAAACCTGTAAACATGTTTTTCTAGAATGCAAAAAAATTAAAATATTATAGAAAAAAGATTATATATATGCATTATGTGGAATGATTTAAAGAAGTGAGTAATTTAAATATGGATACAATTGTATTTGAATATTACAGAAACAAAAGTAATAAAGAGGTTGAAAGAATTGATAAAAAAATGTTTTGTATATTATGGTTAATTTGGAACCAGAGAGTGAAGGAAATCACTTTTAATAACAAAATGGGACCTGGTAATGCTATTAAAAAAGCTAAGGTTTTGGTTGTGGAAACTGGAGTCAGGGTCAAAAAAGCAATAAGTAAGTGCTGTATATATATATATATATATATATATATATATATATATATATATATATATATATATTTTTTTTTTTTTATTGAGGGAAATGTAGAAGGAAGACATGATGTATGTCTTGTAAATACTGTATATAATGTAAATAAAAAATATGTATATATAATGTAAATAAGTAAGAATGTAAATAACTATAATTGTTTAAATAAAGGACCACTACTCTTTTCAATAGGTGCCATTGGATTTTTTATATCAACCTGAGCTATCACCAGTTCAGGCAGATGGACCACAGTTTAACACCTCATCCAAAGGACAACACACTCAGGAGTGTAGCACCTTCCCCCCATATTGTACTGCAGAGCTAGGAATCAATCTACATGGTGAGGGAATAGAAACCACTTATGATTGTCAGAAAATGTCAATAGGCAGGACTGACTTACTTAGCAGATGTGATATGAATAATTCTACTCAGTGTTACCATTTACACTGGTAGAGGGTTTTTATCTCTCAAGTGTTATACTCCTTTTTAAGGGAGGCTACATGCATTCCAACAACTTGATCAAGTTATTCCCTCAACTATGCATTTTCTGACAACACTGACATCTTCTGTGACATCAGTAACTAGTGTTCAAATCTAGAGAGCATGATGAGGTCAGAAGGTGTCAGACTCCAGCAGTATGTGTTTAGGAGTGTGTAAGAAAATTGTAACTGGGGGCTGGCTTGCTCAACTGAGGTGAGTTGTGTAATTCTACTCAGTGGTAACATTACAGAGATTGAGGGTTTTGATCCCTCAAGTATTGCACTCCCTTTTAAAGGAGGCCACATGCATTCTAACACTCTGATCAAGTTATCCCTTCAACTGTGTGTTTTCTGGCAACTGTGATAAAATGGCTTCTGTGGTATCAGCAGTTAGTGCACATGTCTAAAGTTTGTGAATTAGGTAGGCATGTGTTCAAATCCAGCAGTGTATACAACTGATAAAAGGCAAGACTGGCTTATTCGCCAGATGTGATGTGTACAATTCAGTTTAGTATTAACACTTTCACAGGTATAGGGTTTTGGTCCCCAGATGATACACTCTCTTTTAAGGGAGGACATATGCATTCAGACACACTGCTCAAGTTATCCCTTCAACTGTGTGCCTTCTGACAACTGTGCTATGTGTTCTGTTATGCCTTTGGCAGCTAATGCACAGGCCTAGAAAATGTGAGTTACATGGGTAGATATTTACAACCAGAAGTGTATAGTTTGCATGAGTGTGTTAAAAATGACATTGGTGACATGCAAGAATGGCTTACACAGCAGGTGTGATATGAGTTACTTCCTTTTTTTGATGGGTCAATGATTTTGATACCCTAGTGCTATACATCCTTGTAAGCATGCCCAGTTTAACAATATACATTTTATATCATACCCTGCTTGACTGTTTGCAGAAAGCAGCATTAGTATTCAATGGTTGGAAACATTAATTGTCATTTCTCATCCTCTGGCAAAAACTGATATGAATTTACCTTGACAATTACTATGTCAACTATCACAGTTTTCATACTTAACTATAACCCAAATGTGAGGTTCCATCTGTTTGTAAGGTATACTGAGCTTTGCAATCTAACAGTTACATTTTTGTTTGCACAATGCTCAGTTCCTTTGTCATTTTCCAATTATGTTGTCACACACCCTTCAAATGTACAGTTTCACACAGCTGTTGTACAACTTGTTCTGTGGAGGCATTAGCTTATACACATTATGCAATTGTGACTTTGGTTGGTAGACTTTCCATTCCCATGTGATATATATTGTAGCAGTGTATAAAGTAATTGTTGTTAGACAATAATGACTTAACTGCACTGTATTCTGATAAATTCTCCTTGGATATGAACCTTTTAATAGGCGTTCTTTTGCTCACTTTTTACCATGGTCACATTAATTTAAACATATAATGCCCATGAGCACAGTACAGATATAAGAACATGTCCCACATTTCCCATATGCTTATTTTGTAACTGTTATGATTTCCCCAGTTTGTCCAGTTTATGCACCATTATAAGTTATATGCTCTTTCACCTACCATTTGTAGTTGTCTGGCATATCTTTGAGGACTGCAGTCCATAATGACTGATCCTTTCTATGTCTCAGTTCATACCACTTCACAACATGCATGGTACTGACACAGGTATTAAAGCAGCTTATAATGGCAGTGAATATTATAACATATCTGCCCTCTGTTTGACAGGTAGCCATTTTGCTTTTTATAAGATAACACAATAGTGATCTTACCTAGGATAGTGTGCAATGAATCTCCAAATCTTGTTGGTTATGTATGTATTTGAAAATGAATAAAATATTTTAAAGAAACTCAATTAAAAATAAATTACATATAATGTTTTCTAAACACAATAATGCTTTTCTGAGTACTGTACTGAAATAATAGACTTTCCAGGGGTGACACCTTCTACCTGCAGTTCTAGGTCTCACAATAGCTCCTAGGTGGTCTGTTTTTTCCTCCCTTGTCAGACAATTTTGCTTATTTATACAACACAGTTGTGCTCTGAATGAAAGCATATAAAGTCAGTTAAACTAATTATATCAATTAAATGAGCTGCAGTCAACTGCAGCCTGAGTAAAAAGCATGAACTGTCCTAGATTTGTCATATTATCTGATATGTACATATAATAAATAAGCAATAGTCAGCCTCTTAAGCTCTGACGTCTGCTCAAACCATAGGCAATATGCTGTAGTCTTTAGATCAAATCATACTTCAGACAGGTATACAGGCTTTTCAAATAAATAGATAACTTAATTAAGCAGTTTGTGTTAAGCAATCATACAGTTAAAATCAAACAGTCATTAACTCTTGATAATCCAAAAACAGTCAGACTGGCACTCACACCGCAGGCTGTAATCACTTACTTGTATGGCACTGATTATTTAATAAATTCAACTAAAATATTTGGAAAATGCCAAAATCAGCCATTTCAAAGCACTCCCACAGCGAAACAAAACAGTGGCAGGGAAGCATGATCATGTTATGGACTCAAAATCCATCAGTGCTAGCTGCAAGAAAACATGGCCACTTGCAGTTGAAAGACATACCAGAGACAAACTTTAAGTCTTGGTTTTACTGAGATGACATGGGCCTTTTCAGATCTAATTAAGGGCACAATACAATAGAATCATGATTAGAAACTGTTACCGACTGACTTTCTGAAGGAAATGCGATATCTCCTAAAACCATTAAGATCAAGACTATGATCTTTGAAATTTAGATAAAACACTTCAACATCCCACCCATGTGGCACATTAAAGATTATAACAGCAAAGCATTAGAAACAACCTCTAAATTTACATATCTCAAAATCTAGATCAAAGCTTACATTACGAAACATTTGCAGAAAAAAAAAAAACAGAAGCAAAATCAATCATTAACTCTTTTACCCTACAAAATATCACCCTTCCTCTCCTTCCATGCCAGGTATACCATTGTCAAAGGAATTATTTTAAATCAGCTGGAATATGGAGTTCCCTTAATTGCTTCAGCTTCGACTAAAAATGTAAAGATTATTCAGATCATACTCAAGAAGATGCATAGATTCTTTACAAACTATCTCAGGTAAGATCACCATTGTGCTATCTTAAAAATCATAATGGCTACCTGTTAAACAAAGTGCAGATATGTTATAGAGTTCACTGCCATTTAAGCTACTAATCCCAGAAACTATCATACCAATTGCCTCCAAACATACTCAGAGAATACATGCCTACTCTGATCCTATAGTTCAAACATTGCAAGCTAGGCTATCCAGTATAAACTGCTATTTTTGTTTTAGGTCCCAAATTATGTAAATCAATTTCTTCTTCCTTAAAGAATTTAATCTCAACTTATCCCACTCTAATTTTAAAATGCACGTTCAAAGAGTTTCCCAGTGGCACAGCAGATAATGTTGTTACCTTACAGCAAAAGGTTCCCTGGTTCAAGTCTCAGCTGGGGTACTCTGTGTGGAGTCTGCATGTCCTTACTATGTTCATGTGGGTTTCCACTGTGTGCTCTGGTTTCTTCCCACATTCCAAAGACATGCAGTAGGTGGACTGGACACTCTAAATAGACTGTAGGTGTGAATATGCATGAGAGTGTGTAGTATGGAAGAACTGCTGTAGTACAGCAACCCACCTGGCGGTGTAAACCTTGGCATTAGATGCCTGTCACTGCTGAAGTGACACCCTGACCCATTGTGCGAAAATGGGAAATGGGGTTGTGGATGAATGGATTCTAAAAGTTTCCCAGTGCAAATGTTTCATTGCAGGAACATTATATGACATCTGTAATTTCTTTTCACTCACAGTAGCACATTCCTTAGCACTTGAGTTATATGGGACACAACTGGTTTGGTAAGTTCGACATTGCAACAGATTATATGTAGATTCTGACTATTATAGGACTGTAATTTTATTTTTGTTTTTATTTCTTTTTATATATAATGTCATTTATATTCTTTGATTTTGTTTGTGTGTGTGTGTGTGTGTGTGTGTATATATATATATATATATATATATACATACACATGCACACACACACACACACACACACACACACACACACACACACACACACACACACACACACACACACACATATAAAATCCATTTAAATATGTATATATTAATAGTTACTGAATTGTAAGAACAACTGTATCTTAGTATTCTCTCATATTTTTCTTACTATGATTGTAATAACATTTGCCTACTTTGTACCACATTCTTTTCTGCCTAAGTAACTGCTTTTCTCTGCTATATGTACCATCAGTTTTTCTTTTTTCTTTATTGTATTGTTAATCTCAAATGTAAGCCCATTATTGTTTGTATTTAATCTCAAATGCGTATTTATTATTGTTTGTATTTACATTGGAGCTTTCCTCCTCGGGTCTCCACTGAAAATGGGCCTCTGGCTCATTTGGACCAACCCAGTTAACAAATGTCAAATAAATAAATAAATAAAATATATATGGAATAACCTGTTATTTTATTGTTACACAGTCACTTACATAATCCAGAAAAGGGTCCACTGAGATCAGGGCTCCACCCCAGTAAACAAATGTAAATAAAAAAATTAATACGTTAACAAACTCTCTGATACAGTATAATTATGTGTGTTGCAAAGTATCAAAAATGGCCAAATGCCAACAAGAGTACAGTGTACACAGCAGACTAAAATCACAGAAGGAAAATCAGAGAAATAGTTAAAATGAATAGAATTACTCAGAGAGCAGAAACAAAGTAAACAACACTAGCAGAGGTTGTCAGACAGCTGCTAGTTGCTGATATCACAAGATTAAAGGTATGTACTTATTTATTTAATGCCTTTTGTTATTAAAGATTCCAGCACTGAACCACTAACAGTTGTTTATATCATCTGGGCACATTTTGAAATCATAGATCTTGGTGAGGCACTTTCAAAGGGTCACATGCTTTGATACTCCAAAACAATATCCCTGAATACAGCCTGCTTTCCAATATAAAGTAAAGTACAATAATGTCATTCCTAGCATCAGATAATTATGTTCTTGCAGAGAGTTGTTTTAATTTATCCATATAGATTGTGTATTAACTTCTAGACGTATAGACTTGAGGTTAACATCAATAGATACATTGTAAGCTCTGGTCATTTGCATACAAGAGCTGATGTATGGTTTTCAAAGTACATACATTTTGAATTTCTTGTATACATAATTCCCTGCAAGTGCTCATTACCTATTGCCTCCCTAGTCTACTCACCAGTAGGTGAGGTCTATCTGCTGCCCCAGATGGTTTATGCCATGAGCATAGTCTTTGATAAGCTCTTTGCCCAGGCACTGAGGCAAAGACAGACACCAAGACCAGTAAAAAATCAGAAAAATTTCAGCAGTTAGGCCAAGGGCTATGGAAATGCTCACAATTCAACACCTGTAATTAAAGCAGCATTCAGTATATTACTCAGCACGTTTGTCAGCATATAACCTATAATGTTCAGTCTGACATCAAGCCAAGCATTATACAAAGTATAATTAAGATACTTCATTCAGTGCTATTTCTTTTACCAGATTTTTGAGTTAGAAAGATTCTTCTTCATTTTAGATGAATAAATACATTTATAACAAAAACTCTTAACAATAATAAAATCTGTAGGAATTACTGTAGAAAGAGAATTAATTTAAGATAATGTGATTATATAATCAGGGACAGTTTTTCAATATTGGTACTGTTCAGTTAGAACACTGATGGAATATTAGGATTGACATTAAGATGCATTTTCTAACCCATTAAAAACCCATACCTGACACTCTCTGTTCAAAGTTCTTTTCACAAAACCTGAAACTGTAGGAAGGAATCAAGAAGAATTTTAGCTGAAATCAGAGGGAAGCTGGCAATTTAGCAGTAGTAATTTGTGTAAAGGATAATACTGTGAAATGTATGGTAGAAAACCACTTCCAACAAATTGACTTTGTACTTTTCTCCAGTTGAAAAAAGAGATTAGAAGCACACCACGACAATCGAAGCCAACTTAAAAAGCCGATGTATCCTTTATTTGTAGAAAGTAAGTGCTTTCACGCCTCACAGGGCGCTTCTTCAGACTTTAATGACAATAAAAAGTAAAAAACTCCCTTATATCTCTACTTAACTTTCTTAAGCCAATGAAATCTCTGAATGTTAATTAGCTAATTAATTCTAATTAATTCTAATTTACAGCATTTAATTTCCTTGTCTTTAGAGAGATCTTTATAAAGACAGTTGTTAACTGATAGAATTGTCTAATAAAACTGGCAGTCTACTGTGAGTTTCTAAAAATGATAATAAAATATTAATAAAATATATTCATACACATGATGTACCTATACGCAAACAGACATACATAAAAAATTCATATAGAAACATAAAAATATAAAAATACATAAACATATAAATATGAAAATGTAAAAAATACATACATATACATATCCATATCTGTATACTTATATGTGACTCAATCTATACCTCGATATTATGTATAAATATATAAGTGTGTGAAAGTATATATATATATATATATATATATATATATATATATATGTATGTGTGAATAAGTATGTATAAAAAATATATATAAAATATATATATATATGATACATAAAATATAATTACATATATATATATATATATATATATATATATATAAGTATATATGAATATATATGTGGACGTATGAAGTAAATTTAATATATGATGGAAATGTGTGTGAGTGTAAATATAAAAGTGAATGTAAAAATGTATATAAAAAAATGTATATAAAAAAGTATGTATATGCTTATATATGTATGTGAGAATCGCATGAATGTGTATGTGAGAGTATGTGGTGAAAATCAGTATGAATTAAGTGCAATATGTATACTTAAATGAGAGAAACTAGTGTATGCAACTGAAGAACTGTATGGAAAGAGCAGTGTTGTTAATGTCTCAATGGTCTATCTTTCAAAAAGGGTTTTAAAGAAACTCTGTCATTGAGACCATGTCTAATATCAGCTTGTAGTCTGATTATCCATTTGTTCTCTTCTTTTTCAGTAAAGTTGCTTATGTTTCCTAGCCTTGTGGTAGTATGTATCAGTTCTAAAACCATGAACTTAAATGTATGTGTGGTATCATTATAAATCACATGTTTGGCTAGGGCACTGGCCTCATTCTCTTTGCTTATGGCATATAGATGTTCCCTAATTCTCTCTCTTAATGTTCTATTCGTTTTACCAACATAATACATATTGCATTTCTGACAAACACCTAAATAAACAACATTTCTGGAAGCACAACTAGCATAGAAATCAAACTCATAACATACTTGTGTGTCAGGATGTATAAAAGTATTTCTATTATATATATATTGACACTGGTTACAATTGTAACAAGGAAAAGTTCCCTTTTTTACTGAAAGTATTCTAGTCTGTTTGTGCTCATAACATGGTAGTCTCTTCAAGGACCTAGTGTTCTTATAACTGAAGCTCGGATGTTGACCTACTATCGTACTAATCTCTTCATCTAAAGTCAAAATTCCCCAGTTCTTTCTAATAACATCTGTTATCATTCTATTACAGTTAGTATAAGGGATATTAACTCTTTGTCCAATCTTATTTCTTTTCTGATGAACTACCATATTATTATTCTGTTGTTCAGCACCTTCTATATATGGACATCCTTTACCTGTTCGATCCACATAATTTAGATTCTCTAAATCTTTTTTATTATAACCCCTGTCTGATAAATCCTTTTCTGTGTCTAATAAGGCTTTTTCAAAAATCTCCTGTTTACTAGTTAACCTTGAGCATCTCAATGCCTGGTTCTTTACCACGTTTTTATATATATGTGGGGGATGCATACTGGTTCTGTGTAAGAAGGTATTTCTTCGACAGGGTTTCCTATAGATAGATGTATGTATCTTATCTCTATCTTTTGAAATCAATACATCTAGAAACTCTATAGAATCTTTTGAGCAGTTACTAGTTAATGTTAAAAAACTGGTGGTGCCATTTATATAGGTAATAAAATCATTAAGTGATTCATAGTCTCCTCCCCAAATCAAAAAGAGGTCATCCACAAATCTCTTATAAAGTCTAATATATTTAGAAAAAAACAGTATGTTGTAGAATGTATGTATGTTCCCAGTAAGCAAGTACTAAATTTGCATATGAGTTGGCGCATGGGGTACCCATTGCCACTCCTGTTGTTTGCAAAAAATACTTATCAGCAAATATGAAAACATTATTATTCAAAATTATTTCCAATAACATTATAATCTTAATTACCTCATCCCTTGTTATATCTTTCTGAATTAGGTACAACCTTAAATATTCTAGACCTACATCATTGGGTATACATGTAAATAGGGACTTTACATCCAGGGTTACTAGATAATCTGTTTCCATCAAGAGCCCATCATTATTTAATGTAGTTAGTGCTTCTAAAAACTGTTGCGTGTCCCTAAGAATAGATGTAGTTGTTTGTACAATAGGTTTTAGCTGTTTCTCTATATAGATGGAGATATATATATTTCAAGATTTGTACTTTTCTCCACTGTGGTGTGACTGTAGAGTTGAATAATAAAATTCATGTGGATTGAGGACAGCTCCTTGTACATGGGGATACAAAATACAGAGGAAGCTTGCCCTCTGTAAAAAAGGTTATTTTGTGATTTGCTGAATGTGACATTCAGCAATATTTTTTGAAGTATTTATCTATTGGACAAATTTTATTTGATGGATCATCACAACACCAAAACAGAGATGCTGCTGAAAAATCAAGCAGAATTGAGAGGTACAGTGTGCACCCCTGCCCTGGAAATGTATACTATAAGGGTGAGGACTTTTTACTTGTCAGGGAACCTATAAGAAGTCAGGCTAATAGTCGTCACCCAAACAAAACAGCAGTGTTAAGCTTACTGAATAATTGAAAACTAACCTGCAATAAGTTTTACTACATTAACATAGATATTTTCCATGGGCTTTACTTTTTTCATTTTATTTATAATAACCACAACTTTCTTCATTGTCTATAACTTTTTTCTTCCAAATACTAAATTTATCATAGGAAACTCAGTCATAAAACACAAAAATTGATCTAGACAATTTCTTCAGTTATATTAACTGTTTTTTTTTAAACTGGTTTCTATAATAGGTACAATTATTAAAATTATTTTTTAAACATTCTTTCTCTCTTCATTCTGAATATTTTTTTTTGGTTTATTTTTAAGTCCATTATCTGATGAAGTTCATGAATCAGGGACAAAAGTCCTTTTATTGTTAATAAATGCACATAATGGTTAGGATTCATAGACAAGCAATTTGCAGCTGTGCAGCCTTAATTTCAAGCATCCCATGGTTCATAGCTGTTCAAATATGCATCAAGACTTGCATAGTGCTGGTGTTCTGAAAAGAGGAATGTGGAGTAAATGAGTAGCGTCTCATCAAAGGGACAACTGGCATTAGGCAGATCAGCAGAGGAAATGCACTAACCGAATGTATATGATCAGAGTGGCTGACTTCACAGGGAACACAGGCAGGTGTATCCAACCCTACTCAAGAGTATGCACACTCATATCAACAAAGAAAGGCCTCATCACTGCCAGCTGTGCAGTGCAGACAGGCCAAAGAGGGTCAGCACATCAGACTGCCAACGCACTTGGTCATATAAATGGGGAGGAAAGGGGGAGAGAGCAAGGATAGCACAACACACAAGTAACCATAAAGAATGGCTTGTAGTAGATCAGGAAGGGCAGCTGGATAAGATAGGAAGGAATTATTGTGAGATAGATATAATGGGAAGAGAAGGCTTCAGGAAAGACGAGCAAACATAAACTATATTCACAGATAGCCAGGGTTTTGAAACATGTCTTTCTGAAGAAGTCTTGATAATAAATAAGACTAAAGAGCTAAAATACTACAAGAGTTGTTGGTGTGATTTACTATTCATTGAATGCTGTTATTGTCACAAAGTTCATTTCTTAGTAAAATTTCTTCTCTTCATTCATTTTTTGAGTGCGTTTAATTTTATATATATATATATATATATATATATATATATATATATATATATATATATATATATATATATATATATATATATATATATAGACCACTGTTGTTACCAGTGTGTGGAGAAAAGGGACTATGAACCTTTGATGCATTGCTCTGCCTTACTAGTTGTTGCTAACACCAACACATAAATGATATAAAATGCAAATTAATATGAATAAAAGTCAGTATGATGTAACTAAATAAGCAAAATTTGACCACAAAATCATGTAGCAAATGTGTACTATGGCCTTAGACTATGGTGCATAACAGCCATTCCCAAACAGCTCACAGTAGCACCTTCAAATCAGGGTTAGAAGCACTGGCTACCAAAACCTTCTTCCTACCTCACTCTGAGCTCAGTTACGTGCAATGCTAGGTTATCCAAATTAAATGTTGTTGTTGTCTTTTGGCTTTTGTCGGTTAGGGGTCGCCACAGCGGAACTCCAGTCCGCTAATGATTGGCAGTAGATTTTCATGAACGCCAAGGTGCCAGCTCAACATTCAACCTTCAATGAAGGCACGCCCATTTACGCATGTCTTTCGAATGCCCACCCAACCACGGGGAGGACATGCAGACTCCACACAGAAGGCACTTCCCGCACTCCAGCCGAGAATCGAATGGGAGAACCTCTTGCTCTGAGGCCTAATTTATTTCATTCACAAAATAGATACACACACACACACACACACACATACACACGCACACACATTTTCAGGAGAAGTTCATAACACCATCCAGTTCTATAATCTTTCCAGCCATTTGGCAGTTACTGTCACCAAAAAAGATCCATTCCAGTACATGAAATATTTCTAGCCACTGTGTTGCTGTACTATTCCTAGAGATAAATCAACTGAAAAAAGAAAAAAAAAAACAACTGAGGATAGTTTCAGCTGAGCAGTCTTTCCCTCTTTCAGAAAATGATTGCAATAATCTTTTGTTAACATGTAACAATGACATTATATAACTAAATAAATAAATATCTAGCCATAAATTTTTACAATTATATAAACAATTTTTAGTAACAGAAAAATGAGTAATACTGTTAAGAAATTTAACATACAATTAAGCTACAGTTTTTTTACAAAGAAAATACAACATAAAATGTTTCAACAGACAGGTATGGCTTGTAGAAGAAGAAGAAGAAGAATTAAACTGATAGCTACTTTCAACTAATTTCTGGTTGTCAAAAAATGAAAAACGTAACAGGAAAAAGTAACAAAAACAAGCTAGCATTTCAGTAAGGAATACAGTCTTGAGGCAAGCATATTTAAGGCACAACTGACTTGACTGAATAAAATGGCTCCTGTGACTGGGTCATGCCACCTGACCTCTCAAAGGATGATTTCAGGATAGATCACCCATGCAACACATACAGTTAGCACAGCAGTACTCAAATAGCTTCTAGTTGTAAAAGTCTTTTAAAAGTCTGTAAAAGGCACCTTTCCTTACCCTGACATTCAAAATGTAAACTACAGATAACACACCTCAGCTGAATGGTGTATTGCTTTAAGTAATCAGAATAGATTGGTTCAACTACATGACTCGGTGGCTTAAGTAACAGAAAGCAGCCCACTGAGCTGTGGATAAATGGAGATGTGTATGCATATGTTTCTTCTTCACCTTAACAGACAACATTACCACTTCTTTCACATGTTACTGTCTACAGCTAACTGGCCTACACAACAAAACAATTACATGTCAGGTGCCAACTTAAACATATCATTTTTCCACACTATTTTGTTTTGTGGACTTACTATATTTCATTAAATAACAACTGCAAACAAACAATTTTTGCATATTTTACAAGCTCAGTTGCATTCTTACTAAGACAGTTGCAGGCTGATATGCAGTCACCTGTTCCCGCTTTTGAATGTAAACTTACCACTCTCATCAGTCCTGATACCCCCGTGATCTTCTTTGACAAATGAGCATCTGTGTATGATATGCCTACTCCTTTAGGTGTACTAATGCTTGCCCTTATGATGTCTACTCTTCATGTTCCAGTATCCATTTATCTAATGCACCCTTTCATTGTTTTTAGGCCAGTGAGAGACTATGTCTTAGCGTCACTAGTGTCCGCAATATTTCTTCCACCAATCTCTTTACTTCAATGATACTCCCTTTCACTCCTCCATTGTGTTTGTTGAGTTTTCCATTCCTCACTAGACTACCCAAAATGGGTTTTGGAGAGCTCAAGAGTCATTGCCTCATTCAAAGAGAACCAGAAGATACAGTTCATATTGGTCTAGCCACTGAACTAGTGCTCCCTAAAAGTTCTAGAACGGTTGAGATTAAGGCAAAGTCCTCTACTTTGAGAATTAGCAACCTAATGATTCATACAGCCTATAATGCTATGAAAGGATCTAGTAGGGTGGCAGCCTCTGTCATTATCATTTGCTGACACTCCCAGCTGCATTTAATGCAGTTTACCAAGGACAGAAAGGTGACATGCTTGGGTTATATATTCCAGGCACCTATCCTGTTTAATCCTGAAGTTGATGAACACTTAAAACATAAAGGAGAAAAGAGGTCAGACCATTACAACCAATGAAGTTAGATTTTACACTCTATATTATTCCTTTGCTAGGACACAAAAGATCCAGAAATAGATTTGACTGTAGCATGCCTAACAGCTACAGCAACAGGAGAAAGCTGTGAGAAAGAATGTATACCGCACAACCCTCAGCAAGGTTGTAGACCTATACAGGTCCATGGAGACCTTCAGCTGGCTACAGTCTGTGTGAGGTTGGATCATACCAGTTTAAGTTTGGATAAAAGTCCTCAGGAAGACACTGGTCATGATAGTTAGTACAAAGGACTGCTCAATCCTTTTTCTTACCCCAAATTAAATTTGTAGCTTTTCTTGGTACTCCACCTATTATAGTTGATTGACAATTATGGGAGGTGCTCAAGCTGTTTAACAAAACAGCTATCCAAAAGGTCCTTCTAAACCAAGAAGGACAAGCAGAGTATTTCAGGTTCTTTTTAGTACCCTAGAAGAAAAGGAACCTCAGAGTGATAGTGGACCTTAGTGGCCAAAATGAATTAATCTCAATGAGTGAATTCAAATGATCACGATGCAGTAGATTATCCCATGTCTCTTCAGAAGAGTTTGAATGGTCTCTTTATCTCCAAGATGCTTACCTCAAGATCTCTGAAGAGTTCACAAGGTGTATCTGCTTCTGCCTAAGTGTCAGCCATTACCAGTTCTGGACTCTTTCATTTGGGTTCACCTCTGCCTTCAGGGTGATCTTCAAATGTATGGCCATCATAGCAGCTAAGCTCAAACTACAGGGATCCAAGACCTTTTCAGTTTGGATAACTGACTTCTTTCAACCCTGACCCAAGAATGCCTCAGCCAGCAATAGGACTTTCTGCTCCGTTTTAATTTCTTCTGGTCTGGTAATGAACCTCATAAAGATTCGCCTTTCTCCTTTTAAATTTTGCAATTTTAAATTGTTTCCTTAATAACAGAACGTGTCAACCTTTTTTCATCAAGACAGATTGTTCTTACAAGCCCAAATGGTTGAAATATGATATAAATATCTAGGGTCGATTTCAACATCTATATATTTGGCTCTTTATGCCAGAATATAGATGGAACTCCTTCAGTTTACTTTTTAAATCCAGTGGTCAAAATATGTTGCCTGTATTCTCAGTTGTGTTTGTCTCTCCATATGACATGTTTTTCATGCTACCGCATGACTGGATCTTTCCGGTTCTCATGTGGGAAATTCCTTCATGATTCATACTCCTTTGGTGATAATGACCACTGATGCAGCTGTCCTGGTGAGGTGGTGGGTCATTATAATTGGCAGAAATCTAAGATGATTTGATGCTTTAGTAGTCTGTCCTTGATAACATTCTCTGGAACATTCTCTCATTTCTGCTGTACCACATCCAAGAACCAGTGACACCTTTTCCAAAAAATCTGTTTAATTCCACAGCGATTTCTGATTATAAATGCACAATAAAAAACTGAATCAATCTATCTCTCTTAGCGCCTCGGCCGCATCTGCCCTTACAGAGTAAAATGTCATCTCACAATGTGCTCTTTTATATTATGCTTCTATACAATTAATCAATTATTTAATTAAAATATTTAAAGTTACATCTGCACTTAAACAAAACTAAAACATCAGAGTTCAAATGAAACTCTGCCAATGACACTCCTTATTCGGCCCGTTCGGCTGCAAAGTATTGTATTTCATTATAAAAATTGATTCCTTCTTTCTTAACAGATATTTCAATAAATCTTCACCTGAAAATGTACAGTAATGTGTTCCAAAATTGTTACCGCTAAACTGTCTGTTCCACCTTTATGTGTCGAATTGAAATGATCTGCTACTGGGATGCTGATTTTTTTTATTTCTTATATCCCTAACATGCTCTTTTCTTCTCCCACTTAAACTCCTCTTGCTCTCACCTATATAAAAACAATTACGTGAACATTTTATTGCATAAATTATGCCTTTTGTTGTACAAGTAAAACAATCTTGTGTTTGAAATTTCTTTCCATTAATATAATGGAACATAGGTACTACATATTTGCAAATGGAACATCTGCCACAAGGACTAGTACCTAATCTATTTATATTAACTCTCATCAATTCTTTTGGTCTACAATATCTGCTATGCACTATGAAATCTTTAATATTTCATCCTCTCTGATAGGATGCTCTCAGTTCTATTTCAGATAAACTAGACACTTGTCTCTTAATTATTTTCCAATATTCTCTTAGTACTTTACTAAATCTATCAGAGAAGACCGTATATTTAGAAACAAAAACTATACTGTTGTTCTCCTTAATTTGTTTCTTATTTCTAATATTACCCTTATTATTTATTTCTCTCTTGATATTATAGTTTTCATAAATTTTCATATAACTATCCACTATTGTTAGTACATCATAACCCCTATTTAAAAACATTTGCATGACTTTTATTGCCTCAAATTTAGAACTATTTTCATCACTGCATAGTCTACTAATTCTTAATAGTTCTCCGTATGGAATAGAAGCCAGAGTATGTGAAGGGTGACAGCTGGTCACTTGTAACATTAAATTCTGCTGATCAAATTTTCTATGTATTTTGGTAGTAATTTTCTCATTATAAATACCTTCAATAGTAATGTCTAGAAAATTAACTTTCAAGCCAACAACAAAGAGAACACAGTTGCAAAATTCTTTTGTGTGCCAAAAATTCATAAGAATTTACGACAACCTCCAGGACGCCCTATAGTTTCAGCTATGGGGTATTTTACACACAATTTAGGATGTCTTTTGCATGAAGTGTTATTGAAGGAAGTAATTAAACTTCCATCATACGTTAAAGATTCTTTTGACTTCTTAGACAAGGTAAAGAATATTAGATCACTAGAAAATATGTATTTTATAGTAAAATATAAACAGCTCCTGCAGGTAGCAAGTGGTAGAACGTAGCTAGGATAGCTACTAGTAGCTCGATAATAATGTCACAGAAAAACAGAACGAAAAAAGATGTTTGAAAATCCTTTTAAATCTTACGACACCCCACTGCTTTGCCGATTTGGCAAAGTGCGTGACAAAATGAATGTCACAAACTGATGTAAATCAGAACGAGTATAAGGTGTTACTGAATCCTTTTATTTCAGACATGTAAATATCCCAATACTCTACCGAAATGGTAAGATATGTGACTCAGACACGTCTCACAACTGACTGTGAGGGCAAAACGTAAAAAAGTACCTCTGAGTGTTAAAAGGCAAGCGAAAATGCCGCAAAGCAACTGCCAAGTTCATACGGATATCCTGACTGCCAAAATAACTTGTAGTTGAAAATGCACAATCCAATTCTTAGTAGTTGAGAATACACAATCCAATTCCTATACAAATGGCAAACCCAATAGCTCCAAATTCACAGGAGGCGAATAAAACGCTGGTAAGTGAAAAATAATCCTTTATTCCAACGATAACATATCCATATGCACTAGTTGAGCGCTTTCATCTGCACCATCGCAGACTTCATCAGAACTAGTGCCAACATCTAATTCATTCATTTAAAAACAGTTTTTGGCGCCAAAACCTTAATACTTCATTTAAAGAAACAGTGATCCATTTATAATATACCTAATATAAAGCTAATACAGAAAATAACTCTAATTCTAGTTAATGTTATACATGTTGTGAATATAAAATATAAATATTATAAAACATGTTAAAAATCTCAGAAAATAATAATTTGTTTAGCAATAAATAAATAGTAATTTATTGGATTTTATACAGGAAGTAAAAATGCTTGTGTGAATAAAATCCACTCATCTTATCAAATTGCATTACATAAAATGGTATGATATATATTAATATTTTTTAACAATTGCAGCTATAAAAAATTACTATGAATCAAGTATTAAAAATGGTTTTATACTTATAAAATCATTAATGCCTGGATTCCTGGTGGAATCAGTTAAAATCTGCCACTTACTCTCTTTACAGGCCAGTCTTGTTTTCCAATCCCCTCCAAAAAGTATTTCCTTCTCCTCATCTATAATCATGAATGAGAAAGTGTGTTCCTCACCATATTCCTTAATGTGTCTAAATAGGGCATTTTTGCTGTCCATTTTCCTAATTTTATAATAATGTTCGTAAATTCGTTTCTTTAACTCTCTTTCTGTTTTACCTATATAATAGGCTGGACATTTTTTACACTGAGCTAGATATACTATATGCTTGGTACCGCAATTGCCACCTATACTCCTAATTTTGGTATGATTGATATCATTCAAAACAATGTCACTATTGGTGTTTATGTATGTACATTGTTTGCATCTTCCACACTTCCTAGTGAATATCTTATGTTTTTTGTTATTTTCACCTTTCCTTGACTTTGAATATTCCAGTAACCTTTTTATATTGGGACCGGTTTTATATACAATCTTAGGTTCCTCACCTAAAATATTTTTATTAACATCTGTTACTGTAATAATGTCCCAATATTTCTTTATAATGTCCTTAATCTTCGTACTATAAGGGGTATAGGTCAAAACACATACTCTGCCCATATTTCCTTTCTGCATGTTTACATTGATCTCCTTTTCATGACCTAGCAACGGTTTATATTTGATTCCCCATTGGGATTTGACAAATTCAACTGTGTCACTAATCATGTCCCTAGGATATCCTCTTCTATCAAATAATTCTGCTAACAGAACCATTTCTCCTTCCATGAATTCTCTGGTTGATGACATTCTAGCACATCTAATACATTGTCCCTTGATAATATTTTTAAAAATGTGTGGAGGATGTTCACTCCCATAAAATAGATAATCATTGGAAAATGTGCTTTTTCTGTGTATCTTGGATGTAAAACCTTCATCTTTCAAACCTATGTATACATCCAAATAAGGGATACCAGAGTTACTTGTTTCATAGCTAAATTTCAAAAAATTAGTGGTTTCATTGATATATTCAACAAATTGTGTAATTTTTTCATTTGGTCCCTTCCACAAAATGACTATATCGTCCAAAAATCTCACATAGAAGGTGATGTAACTAGAGAATGCACAATTGATGATAAATTCATTCTCCCAATCAGACATAACTAAGTTTGCAAAAATGGGGGCACAAGATGCCCCCATAGCAACTCCCTTGCTTTGTCTGAAAAATTCACCCTCGAAAGTAAGATAATTGTGATCCAACACTAAGCCCATCATGTCCATAATTAAATTTATTTTATCCCAGGTCAAGGATGAAAACTTTCTAAGACTTCTGGCAAACCTTTCTAATCCCTCGTCCTTGGGGATACAAGAAAATAAATCACATACGTCAATAGTAATTAATGTGCACTGTTCAGTCCATTTGTCAGGACTAAGCTTGCCCAAAAAGTCCCATGAGTCTTTGATGATAAATGGTACATGTGAATAAATATGCTTTGTCCATCTGTCAATCGTTACTCCTATATTGTATGTTTTTGACTTTGAACCTGAGATGATGGGTCTAAAGGGTGGTTGGGTCAGAGATTTGTGGATTTTCGGAATTCCTATTATCCGAGCCATCACTGGATGATCAACTTTTAGAAACCTGTATAGTTCTTCCGTGATACGATTATCAATCAAATATTCTTCCAAAGCTATATCAATTCTTCTAAAACCTTTGTTGATTTGATTGATCGAAACCAGTTCGTAATTCCCAGTAAGGTGTAATATATTGTGTATCTCAGTGATATAAGTCCTCTGGGGGTAAATAACTGCCCCCCCACCCTTGTCAGGTTTCATTATTCTTACATCCTTTTTGTACATATATTCATTCAGTACCTCTCTTTCTTGTTTTGAAATATTGTCTTCTACTAATTCCTGATTTTTCCGATATCCTCTGGTGATTTCATGGTTAAATAGATATAGTTCTTTGCATATCATCTGATCGAACACATTAACTTGTGAGTTATACTGTGGTATAAATGTACTTTTCCTTTTCAATTCAGTAGGTATATATGTGGCATCATCTTCCTTACCTTTTTCAAATAGGAGAGCAAGGTTAAGTCTACGACTGTATAATTTGATTTCTTTAATGTGATCTACAAGATTGAATTTCTGTGTGGGAATGAATTTGGTCCCTTTGCATAAAAGCGAACACAATTCCTCATGAATAGGAACATCTGTGTAATTGTATACATTGAAGCCTTGATAATGTGTTATACTAGGCTTGTCTTTTTGCAATGTAACTGCTGCCTGTATGTCTGTTTTCACGGTTTCGTTGTGTGCATTGAATAAATTTTCTTTGTTGCTAGTAAGGGGAGATAAATCCACATCAATCTTTCTAGATGGAACTGAAAAAGAAGAAGAAGAAGCGGGAAAACCTATGGCTGTCATTTTAGACTGGCTAACTCTGGATTTTACTTGTATTTTCTGTTGCTCTGGAAATTTGTTCTCCCATAATTCTGATGGTGTCTTCCTCCTTGAAAATTTTCCTGTCTGTCCAACTGTCTTCTACCTCTTACATAGGTATATCCTTCATCTGATCTTTCCTTCCTATCTTGTGGCCAGACATATACCTTGCAAGTTCTATATAGCTCCATATCACGCTCTAATTTTTTGTTTTTTCTTCGGAAAATATTTTCCGCTGTAGTCTCTGCCATTTGGAATTGTTTGTGGTATAAGTCATACCACTGTTCAAAGGCAGGGTTGCGCAAAATGATTTCATTAACATGCTCTACTTCATCAATAAGAACATTTAACTTGTCCTCATAACATTTTAATAACAAATTCATATAACATATACCAAAGTCATCGAATAAACTGTTAAAAGCTGAAATAATACTCTCATTATATTCTATACCCATAGGTAGTTTAAAAAACCTAATGCCTTTAGGAACTACCTTCGAATTGATACATTGCTTCAAATAAGCTTTATCAACTTTGATATTCTGTATTTGTATTAAGATATTTCCCATTTTATATATACTACTTTTGATTGATTCATGTCCATCATCATCCCCATATTTTTTATTATTAATGTTGTCATGGTGTTGGAACATACCATTAGAGTGTGATGAGTCAAAAGCATAATCATTTTTGAGAAAGTTATCAAACGTAGAGTGGTTACTATCAACCTGTTTCCCCTGTGTAACTCTCTTATTTCTCACAGTTTTTTCATTGTGTCGTGTATTAGAATCACTGGGTACAGTACCTTTAGTTTTTGTATTCGGCATACATGCCATTGCAGAATAAGTCCGTTTGGGGGGTGCATGCTTGGCTTAGCCCCTCTGTAATCCATTTCTGCTCGACTATGAAAAAAGCTGAAATCGAAGGTAAAGTCCTTTTCAGGTGTTAACAGGTCATCAATGCCCCTTGGGTTCATATCTATATTACCAGTTCTGTGTGATGACCCTGTTTGGTTTAAACAACCCTGTCCATTGGGTATTTCTACATTAGTATCCACTGTCAGTATCAAATCATTACCACTATTCTCCCGAATCCTTGGTATATCCTTGTGGGAAGATGTCCGTTCATGTTTTCCGTTGTCTTGTGTAGTTTTGATAATCGAGGTGACTAATTCCGTGAGCTTGCTAACATCTTGGTGTAATCTGGCTACTTCAGCCCTTAAAAGGAGAATTTCCTCACTATCCAACGCAGCAAACGCTCCATCCACTGCTTCCGCCATCACTGTAAAAACAACTAATGAAAGATCCAAAAGCAGCCAACTAATAAAATATAAACAGCTCCTGCAGGTAGCAAGTGGTAGAACGTAGCTAGGATAGCTACTAGTAGCTCGATAATAATGTCACAGAAAAACAGAACGAAAAAAGATGTTTGAAAATCCTTTTAAATCTTACGACACCCCACTGCTTTGCCGATTTGGCAAAGTGCGTGACAAAATGAATGTCACAAACTGATGTAAATCAGAACGAGTATAAGGTGTTACTGAATCCTTTTATTTCAGACATGTAAATATCCCAATACTCTACCGAAATGGTAAGATATGTGACTCAGACACGTCTCACAACTGACTGTGAGGGCAAAGCGTAAAAGTACCTCTGAGTGTTAAAAGCAAGCGAAAATGCCAAAGCAACTGCCAAGTTCATACGGATATCCTGACTGCCAAAATAACTTGTAGTTGAAAATGCACAATCCAATTCTTAGTAGTTGAGAATACACAATCCAATTCCTATACAAATGGCAAACCCAATAGCTCCAAATTCACAGGAGGCGAATAAAACGCTGGTAAGTGAAAAATAATCCTTTATTCCAACGATAACATATCCATATGCACTAGTTGAGCGCTTTCATCTGCACCATCGCAGACTTCATCAGAACTAGTGCCAACATCTAATTCATTCATTTAAAAACAGTTTTTGGCGCCAAAACCTTAATACTTCATTTAAAGAAACAGTGATCCATTTATAATATACCTAATATAAAGCTAATACAGAAAATAACTCTAATTCTAGTTAATGTTATACATGTTGTGAATATAAAATATAAATATTATAAAACATGTTAAAAATCTCAGAAAATAATAATTTGTTTAGCAATAAATAAATAGTAATTTATTGGATTTTATACAGGAAGTAAAAATGCTTGTGTGAATAAAATCCACTCATCTTATCAAATTGCATTACATAAAATGGTATGATATATATTAATATTTTTAACAATTGCAGCTGTAAAAAATGCTATGAATCAAGTATTAAAAATGGTTTTATACTTATAAAATCATTGATGCCTGGATTCCTGGTGGAATCAGTTAAAATCTGCCACTTACTTTCTTTACTGGCCAATCTTGTTTTCCAGTCCCCTCCAAAAAGAATTTCCTTCACCTCATCTATTATCATGAATGAGAAAGTGTGTTCCTCACCATATTCCTTAATGTGTCTGAATAGGGCATTTTTACTGTCCATTTTCCTAATTTTATAATAATGTTCGTAAATTCGTTTCTTTAACTCTCTTTCTGTTTTGCCTATATAATAGGCTGGACATTTTTTACACTGAGCTAGATATACTATATGCTTGGTACCGCAATTGCCACCTATACTCCTAATTTTGGTATGATTGATATCATTCAAAACAATGTCACTATTGGTGTTTATGTATGTACATTGTTTGCATCTTCCACACTTCCTAGTGAATATCTTATGTTTTTTGTTATTTTCACCTTTCCTTGACTTTGAATATTCCAGTAACCTTTTTATATTGGGACCGGTTTTATATACAATCTTAGGTTCCTCACCTAAAATATTTTTATTAACATCTGTTACTGTAATAATGTCCCAATATTTCTTTATAATGTCCTTAATCTTCGTACTATAAGGGGTATAGGTCAAAACACATACTCTGCCCATATTTCCTTTCTGCATGTTTACATTGATCTCCTTTTCATGACCTAGCAACGGTTTATATTTGATTCCCCATTGGGATTTGACAAATTCAACTGTGTCACTAATCATGTCCCTAGGATATCCTCTTCTATCAAATAATTCTGCTAACAGAACCATTTCTCCTTCCATGAATTCTCTGGTTGATGACATTTTAGCACATCTAATACATTGTCCCTTGATAATATTTTTAAAAATGTGTGGAGGATGTTCACTCCCATAAAATAGATAATCATTGGAAAATGTGCTTTTTCTGTGTATCTTGGATGTAAAACCTTCATCTTTCAAACCTATGTATACATCCAAATAAGGGATACCAGAGTTACTTGTTTCGTAGGTAAATTTCAAAAAATTAGTGGTTTCATTGATATATTCAACAAATTGTGTAATTTTTTCATTTGGTCCCTTCCACAAAATGAATATATCGTCCAAAAATCTCACATAGAAGGTGATGTAACTAGAGAATGCACAATTGATGATAAATTCATTCTCCCAATCAGACATAACTAAGTTTGCAAAAATGGGGGCACAAGATGCCCCCATAGCAACTCCCTTGCTTTGTCTGAAAAATTCACCCTCGAAAGTAAGATAATTGTGATACAACACTAAGCCCATTAAATATATAATATTATATATATATATTTATATATATACATATAATATTTATATTTTATATTCACAACATGTATAACATTAACTAGAATTAGAGTTATTTTCTGTATTAGCTTTATATTAGGTATATTATAAATGGATCACTGTTTCTTTAAATGAAGTATTAAGGTTTTGGCGCCAAAAACTGTTTTTAAATGAATGAATTAGATGTTGGCACTAGTTCTGATGAAGTCTGCGATGGTGCAGATGAAAGCGCTCAACTAGTGCATATGGATATGTTATCGTTGGAATAAAGGATTATTTTTCACTTACCAGCATTTTATTCGCCTCCTGTGAATTTGGAGCTATTGGGTTTGCCATTTGTATAGGAATTGGATTGTGTATTCTCAACTACTAAGAATTGGATTGTGCATTTTCAACTACAAGTTATTTTGGCAGTCAGGATATCCGTATGAACTTGGCAGTTGCTTTGCGGCATTTTCGCTTGCCTTTTAACACTCAGAGGTACTTTTTTACGTTTTGCCCTCACAGTCAGTTGTGAGACGTGTCTGAGTCACATATCTTACCATTTCGGTAGAGTATTGGGATATTTACATGTCTGAAATAAAAGGATTCAGTAACACCTTATACTCGTTCTGATTTACATCAGTTTGTGACATTCATTTTGTCACGCACTTTGCCAAATCGGCAAAGCAGTGGGGTGTCGTAAGATTTAAAAGGATTTTCAAACATCTTTTTCGCTCTGTTTTCTGTGACATTATTATCGAGCTACTAGTAGCTATCCTAGCTACGTTCTACCACTTGCTACCTGCAGGAGCTGTTTATATTTTATTAGTTGGCTGCTTTTGGATCTTTCATTAGTTGTTTTTACAGTGATGGCGGAAGCAGTGGATGGAGCGTTTGCTGCGTTGGATAGTGAGGAAATTCTCCTTTTAAGGGCTGAAGTAGCCAGATTACACCAAGATGTTAGCAAGCTCACGGAATTAGTCACCTCGATTATCAAAACTACACAAGACAACGGAAAACATGAACGGACATCTTCCCACAAGGATATACCAAGGATTCGGGAGAATAGTGGTAATGATTTGATACTGACAGTGGATACTAATGTAGAAATACCCAATGGACAGGGTTGTTTAAACCAAACAGGGTCATCACACAGAACTGGTAATATAGATATGAACCCAAGGGGCATTGATGACCTGTTAACACCTGAAAAGGACTTTACCTTCGATTTCAGCTTTTTTCATAGTCGAGCAGAAATGGATTACAGAGGGGCTAAGCCGAAGCATGCACCCCCCAAACGGACTTATTCTGCAATGGCATGTATGCCGAATACAAAAACTAAAGGTACTGTACCCAGTGATTCTAATACACGACACAATGAAAAAACTGTGAGAAATAAGAGAGTTACACAGGGGAAACAGGTTGATAGTAACCACTCTACGTTTGATAACTTTCTCAAAAATGATTATGCTTTTGACTCATCACACTCTAATGGTATGTTCCAACACCATGACAACATTAATAATAAAAAATATGGGGATGATGATGGACATGAATCAATCAAAAGTAGTATATATAAAATGGGAAATATCTTAATACAAATACAGAATATCAAAGTTGATAAAGCTTATTTGAAGCAATGTATCAATTCAAGGTAGTTCCTAAAGGCATTAGGTTTTTTAAACTACCTATGGGTATAGAATATAATGAGAGTATTATTTCAGCTTTTAACAGTTTATTCGATGACTTTGGTATATGTTATATGAATTTGTTATTAAAATGTTATGAGGACAAGTTAAATGTTCTTATTGATGAAGTAGAGCATGTTAATGAAATCATTTTGCGCAACCCTGCCTTTGAACAGTGGTATGACTTATACCACAAACAATTCCAAATGGCAGAGACTACAGCGGAAAATATTTTCCGAAGAAAAAACAAAAAATTAGAGCGTGATATGGAGCTATATAGAACTTGCAAGGTATATGTCTGGCCACAAGATAGGAAGGAAAGATCAGATGAAGGATATACCTATGTAATTGGTAGAAGACAGTTGGACAGACAGGAAAATTTTCAAGGAGGAAGACACCATCAGAATTATGGGAGAACAAATTTCCAGAGCAACAGAAAATACAAGTAAAATCCAGAGTTAGCCAGTCTAAAATGACAACCATAGGTTCTCCCGCTTCTTCTTCTTCTTTTTCAGTTCCATCTAGAAAGATTGATGTGGATTTATCTCCCCTTACTAGCAACAAAGAAAATTTATTCAATGCACACAACGAAACCGTGAAAACAGACATACAGGCAGCAGTTACATTGCAAAAAGACAAGCCTAGTATAACACATTATCAAGGCTTCAATGTATACAATTACACAGATGTTCCTATTCATGAGGAATTGTGTTTGCTTTTATGCAAAGGGACCAAATTCATTCCCACACAGAAATTCAATCTTGTAGATCACATTAAAGAAATCAAATTATACAGTCGGAGACTTAACCTTGCTCTCCTATTTGAAAAAGGTAAGGAAGATGATGCCACATATATACCTACTGAATTGAAAAGGAAAAGTACATTTATACCACAGTATAACTCACAAGTTAATGTGTTCGATCAGATGATATGCAAAGAACTATATCTATTTAACCATGAAATCACCAGAGGATATCGGAAAAATCAGGAATTAGTAGAAGACAATATTTCAAAACAAGAAAGAGAGGTACTGAATGAATATATGTACAAAAAGAATGTAAGAATAATGAAACCTGACAAGGGTGGGGGGGCAGTTATTTACCCCCAGAGGACTTATATCACTGAGATACACAATATATTACACCTTACTGGGAATTATGAACTGGTTTCGATCAATCAAATCAACAAAGGTTTTAGAAGAATTGATATAGCTTTGGAAGAATATTTGATTGATAATCGTATCACGGAAGAACTATACAGGTTTCTAAAAGTTGATCATCCAGTGATGGCTTGGATAATAGGAATTCCGAAAATCCACAAATCTCTGACCCAACCACCCTTTAGACCAGGGGTGTCCAACCTTTTCAGTTGCAAGGGCCGCATTGAGTCAACAGAAATGGTCTGGGGGCAAATGGCAAGTGAGGATCAAAAAAAAAAAGGTCTCTCACATAAACTGAAGAGCAAAAAAAAAAAAAAAAAAAAAAAAAACAACGCATCATAAACTAAAGAGCAAAAGATACAAAGTCGGCCCACTGGCTGTATTGTAGGTGAATTTGAACAATAAATAAATTAATAAATGCATAATATTTGCCCTAAAATTCAATATCTCATTCTAATTATTAAAAAAAACAGTTAAATCTAACATCTTAGTTTATTTGTAAAAAAAAATTAACAGGTACAAACCTTTCAATTTGTATGAGATCATACCTGTGATTTATTGCTGTATTACCTCATTGCCTAAGTTTACTGTGCTAATAACCTATTTTACTGGCATATCTTGTTGTACTTGATATATTTGTTGTTGTTTGTAAAATCATTGTGGAGCTTTTCTCCCTGGGCCTCCACTGGAAATGGGCACTTTCTGGCCCAGTGGACCATCCTGGGAAACAAATGCAAATAAATAAAATAAATAAATACACATATTATGTGAATTTTGTTCTGTCTTCAGCCCGGGCGGCCACGGTGGGGCAGCGGTTAGCGTTGCCGCCTCACAGCAAGAGGTTCTCCGGTTCGATTCTCGGCTGGGGTGCCTTTTATGTGGAGTCTGCATGTCCTCCCTGTGGTTGCGTGGGTTTCCTCCAGGTGCTCCGGTTTCCTCCCACATCCCAAAGATATGCTGTAGGTGGAGTGGACACACTAAATTGGCCCTAGGTGTGAGAGTGTGTGTGTGTGTGTGTGTGTGTGTGTGTGTGTGTGTCTTCTGTGAAAGGTTGGGCACCGGGCTGGCAACTCGACACTGTAAAACTCCACTGCCAATCATGAGCGGACAGGTGATCCGCTGTGGCAGCCCCTAACTGGGAAAAAGCCAAAAGAAGAAGAAGTTCTGTCTTGAGCCCCACCAGATGGCTAACCTGGAGACTCCACTGATTAAAGTCAGTAATGCCAGACTTAGGTGTTTCTTACTTCATATTATTCACAACATGCAAGCCCTAAATTCTATTAACTTTTTAAGTGAATCTGAGGAACATAAAAAAATGTCCGCAATTTTGGATATTTGTTCCACTTCCCCAGTTTTTCTACCTTTCAACATAATTCTTGAGCATATAAGTTCATTGCAATGATGCAAATGTCGTACTGACATTCATAAATGAATCCAAGTACTATACCTCACCTCGCAACTGAACTGTGCAGAATGTCCCCATTTTTGCCTCCTATGTTTAGTGATTTAGTCTATATTCCTTATTTTCTGGTAAATCAGTGAGTACAGAGGGGGTGGCGCTAGTTGTCATAAAAGGCTGTGACTACGGGACCCCCAAAACAACGTCCCAAACTGGGCCATGGCTATAGTATATGGAAAGGTCAAAATTAAGGTGCAAGTTACATTATTTACTTATTTTACATCTGGTAACCAGGAAAGTCCTGCTGGATACAAGTCCTTTGTCAGCGGAGGCCTGGGGAGAGATGTTCCACATACAAGATTTAATGTAGTACAATTTTATAGTTTCTGAAGAGTGACATTTACATTTAAAAAGAAGCCGTTTATGATACCAAATTTTGAGTGATAGCACCAAGATAAAAAAATAGATACGTTTACATTGATTATAGGAAGACAACATTACTGGACTTACAGAAGATGTAACGGAATGCATCGTACTTACAATGCATTCAGCAGTGCGGTTGTACCACACCGTCTGCTAATACACCGAAACTTGATGCAGGACACATCCCTTGCTCTCAATAACAGAAGATGGCACTTTCAATTATCAAGTTTACGCCTGCGCGAGTAGAAATTGGGAGGGGAGCTTACTCTTTTCCTCAACTACGTATTTAACGTACCACGTTAAACAGTTGATGGGGAAAAAGAAAGCATCCATCTGAAACCAAGTATTTGTTAGTAAAATTGTTACAACTGTGCGTACAAGGGAGTACATTATGACGGACAGGTGTTGCAATTAACAATTTTGTGCGATTTGAAACCAATAACGCACAATTGTGTTTGACTCCTGTGATTAAGTTCCTCGCCATGGCGCGTCATTTGATATAAGGGAATGAGTATAGTAATCGTGGTGTTTTGCAGAGTTAAACATTTCTTGTAACTAGATTCCTGTTTGGGTTTCGGTTTCACATGTACTGTACATCACACCTTTGTATTTTTATAAAATGTTTACCAGTGAGGCATACTCTTAATCCCTCCTAAAACTGGTGACTTTTGGGGAAAAGGTTGTGAATTGCTCTTAATAAATAATGCCAATATTTAAAAATGATCGACTTATTTTACTTCGGAACATGCATATTCATCCATATTTTGTTAATGTTTCAAATTAATAATAGTACTAGTACTACTTTACTATTTTTAAGTGTCCCTGATTTTTTTTGGTTTGTCCCTGATTATGTTTGAAATCTGCCACTGATTGGTTGAGAGCTATGCTTTGCAGTGCGGCGGTCCCGTATGCATGGATAACTCAAAAAAGTACTTAACTGTACAGACTGACTGGCATATACCTGTACAGAATCCAAATATGTATATTCTGTAGTTCGTGTTTTATAACCTCTCAGTCTCCAGCCGCAAACAACTACCCAACACATAGTTTAGTCAAGTGCAACCCTAATTTAACGTTATAACCTTGCCATACATGCAGAATCCGAAACGCTCCTGTTGAAATAATTGCCTTCACTAATTTACGTCTACACATCAAATGCACTCGTTACATAAGTGATGTAGTGTTTATAAAGACATTTGTTAATACTGGCAATGTAGCATACAGCTATAATTGATGGTCATATCTCTGTGTCTGTGTGGATGCACATGTGCGTGTGTGTGTGTGTGTGTGTGTGTGTGTGTGTGTGTGTGTGTGTGTGTGTGTGTGTGTGTGTGCGTGCGTGCGTGCATGCATGCGCGTGCTCTTGTATTTGCAAGTGTAACAAAAAATGATTATATGGTGGCATTCAGCTTCTGTAATTGCTGGGAACAGATGTTTGCTTTCTGGTGTTTTGTAAGGTATTATAGATATGTCTATGCCGCTAATCATGATTTACTCTGCATTTAAGTGTCTTAAACATGGCTAACAAATGTTTACAATAATCTGTACAGTTCATAGAGACTGACCTCTTTACATAAGCATGTCCTGTTTTGATCAGATCATAGTTTTATACTACTGGATTATTGCACTGTACTTGTGCTTGTTACAAAGTACAGTAGTACCAAGACAAGCTCTCAGTCACAGCTCAACTGTTCACAGTGTAAATCAGATTTCTTTATTAAACTCACAAAATTACTTAGCTTACCTTTTGCTATGTTGTAGTGTAGTCAGTGTGTACTCCGAAATAAAATAAATCCTCTCTCCACGATCTCGCTCCTTCCTTCAGCTTTACCAGAAATATAAAAAACGACCGAACGGTGTTTTCGCGCATGCGCATACCAGCGGAAAGACGCTGGTATGAAAAAAACATGAAAAAAAGAAAGTTGGCGCATGCGCAGAACAGCAAAAGTACGCGGACGTGTAAACACACGGAAAAAAAGTTAAATTAAAATTAAATTTAAATTTAAGGGTCGCGGGCCGCATGGAAGAGCTCTGAGGGCCGCATGCGGCCCGCGGGCCGCGGGTTGGACACTCCTGCTTTAGACCCATCATCTCAGGTTCAAAGTCAAAAACATACAGTATAGGAGTAACGATTGACAGATGGACAAAGCATATTTATTCACATGTACCATTTATCATCAAAGACTCATGGGACTTTTTGGGCAAGCTTAGTCCTGACAAATGGACTGAACAGTGCACATTAATTACTATTGACGTATGTGATTTATTTTCTTGTATCCCCAAGGACGAGGGATTAGAAAGGTTTGCCAGAAGTCTTAGAAAGTTTTCATCCTTGACCTGGGATAAAATAAATTTAATTATGGACATGATGGGCTTAGTGTTGGATCACAATTATCTTACTTTCGAGGGTGAATTTTTCAGACAAAGCAAGGGAGTTGCTATGGGGGCATCTTGTGCCCTCATTTTTGCAAACTTAGTTATGTCTGATTGGGAGAATGAATTTATCATCAATTGTGCATTCTCTAGTTACATCACCTTCTATGTGAGATTTTTGGACGATATATTCATTTTGTGGAAGGGACCAAATGAAAAAATTACACAATTTGTTGAATATATCAATGAAACCACTAATTTTTTGAAATTTACCTACGAAACAAGTAACTCTGGTATCCCTTATTTGGATGTATACATAGGTTTGAAAGATGAAGGTTTTACATCCAAGATACACAGAAAAAGCACATTTTCCAATGATTATCTATTTTATGGGAGTGAACATCCTCCACACATTTTTAAAAATATTATCAAGGGACAATGTATTAGATGTGCTAGAATGTCATCAACCAGAGAATTCATGGAAGGAGAAATGGTTCTGTTAGCAGAATTATTTGATAGAAGAGGATATCCTAGGGACATGATTAGTGACACAGTTGAATTTGTCAAATCCCAATGGGGAATCAAATATAAACCGTTGCTAGGTCATGAAAAGGAGATCAATGTAAACATGCAGAAAGGAAATATGGGCAGAGTATGTGTTTTGACCTATACCCCTTATAGTAAGTTTAAGGACATTATAAAGAAATATTGGGACATTATTACAGTAACAGATGTTAATAAAAATATTTTAGGTGAGGAACCTAAGATTGTATATAAAACTGGTCCCAATATAAAAAGGTTACTGGAATATTCAAAGTCAAGGAAAGGTGAAAATAACAAAAAACATAAGATATTCACTAGGAAGTGTGGAAGATGCAAACAATGTACATACATAAACATCAATAGTGACATTGTTTTGAATGATATCAATCATACCAAAATTAGGAGTATAGGTGGCAATTGCGGTACCAAGCATATAGTATATCTAGCTCAGTGTAAAAAATGTCCAGCCTATTATATAGGTAAAACAGAAAGAGAGTTAAAGAAACGAATTTACGAACATTATTATAAAATTAGGAAAATGGACAGCAAAAATGCCCTATTTAGACACATTAAGGAATATGGTGAGGAACACACTTTCTCATTCATGATTATAGATGAGGAGAAGGAAATACTTTTTGGAGGGGATTGGAAAACAAGACTGGCCTGTAAAGAGAGTAAGTGGCAGATTTTAACTGATTCCACCAGGAATCCAGGCATTAATGATTTTATAAGTATAAAACCATTTTTAATACTTGATTCATAGTAATTTTTTATAGCTGCAATTGTTAAAAAATATTAATATATATCATACCATTTTATGTAATGCAATTTGATAAGATGAGTGGATTTTATTCACACAAGCATTTTTACTTCCTGTATAAAATCCAATAAATTACTATTTATTTATTGCTAAACAAATTATTATTTTCTGAGATTTTTAACATGTTTTATAATATTTATATTTTATATTCACATGTATAACATTAACTAGAATTAGAGTTATTTTCTGTATTAGCTTTATATTAGGTATATTATAAATGGATCACTGTTTCTTTAAATGAAGTATTAAGGTTTTGGCGCCAAAAACTGTTTTTAAATGAATGAATTAGATGTTGGCACTAGTTCTGATGAAGTCTGCGATGGTGCAGATGAAAGCGCTCAACTAGTGCTTATGGAATGTTATCGTTGAAATAAAGGATTATCTTCACTTACCAGCGCCTATTCGCCTCCTTTGATTTTGGAATTTTTGGTTTTGCCTATTGTGTAGGAATTGGACTGTGTATTCCTAACTACAAAGAATTGGATGTGCTTTTTCAACAGCAAGTTATTCGGGCAGTCAGGATATCCGTTTGAACTCGGCAGTTGCCTTGCGGCATTTCGCTTGCCTTTTAAACACTCCAAGGTACTTTTTTATGTTTTGCTCTCACAGTCAGTTGTGAGACGTGTCCTAGCCACAACTCGTACCATTTGGCAGAGTTTTGGGATATTTACATGTCTGGTATAAAAGGATTCAGTAACACCTTATACTCGTTCTGATTTACATCAGTTTGTGACATTCATTTTGTCACGCACTTTGCCAAATCGGCAAAGCAGTGGGGTGTCGTAAGATTTAAAAGGATTTTCAAACATCTTTTTTCGTTCTGTTTTTCTGTGACATTATTATCGAGCTACTAGTAGCTATCCTAGCTACGTTCTACCACTTGCTACCTGCAGGAGCTGTTTATATTTTATTAGTTGGCTGCTTTTGGATCTTTCATGTATTTTATAGTAGTAGATGTTACCAGTCTGTATACGAACATACAGCACAGGTATGGACTGGAAGTTATATAATTTTTTCTAGGAGATTATCCGAGAACACAGTTTATTAAGGAATTAGTACATTTTTGTTTAAATAATAACATATTTGAATTTGAAGGAAATATTTATCAGCAGAAGCAGGGTACGGCCATGGGGGCAGCGTTTGCCCCCATGTACGCCAACATATTTATGGGGTATATGGAAAGTACCCATATATAGAGATGTACTTTTTTTTCAAAAACATGTAAAAAATTATAGGTTTATAGATGACCTTATTTTTATATGTTATGATGGTAGGGAAGAGGTAGATGAGTTCTTGAAATATATGAATAAAGATAGATTTGGAATTAAATATGATCAAGCGCAGGTTGGCTTGAAAGTTAATTTTCTAGACATTACTATTGAAGGTATTTATAATGAGAAAATGAATACCAAAATAGATAGAAAATTTGATCAGCAGAATTTAATGTTACAAGTGACCAGCTGTCACCCTCCACATACTCTGGCTTCTATTCCATACGGAGAACTGTTAAGAATTAGTAGACTATGCAGTGATGAAAATAGTTCTAAATTTGAGGTAATAAAAGCTATGTGAATGTTTTTAAATAGGGGTTATGATGTACTAACAATAGTGGATAGTTATATGAAAATTTATGAAAACTATAATATCAAGAGAGAAATAAATAATAAGGGTAATATTAGAAATAAGAAACAAATTAAGGAGAACAACAGTATGTTTTTTGTTTCTAAATACACGGTCTTCTCTGATAGATTTAGTAAAGTACTAAGAGAATATTGGAAAATAATTAGGAGACATCTTATCAGAGAGGACGAAATATTAAAGATTTCATAGTGCATAGCAGATATTGTAGACCAAAAGAATTGATGAGAGTTAATATAAATAGATTAGGTACTAGTCCTTGTGGCAGATGTTCCATTTGCAAATATGTAGTACTTATGTTCCATTATATTAATGGAAAGAAATTTCAAACACAAGATTGTTTTACTTGTACAACAAAAGACATAATTTATGCAATAAAATGTTCATGTAATTGTTTTTATATAGGTGAGAGCAAGAGGGGTTTAAGTGAGAGAAGAAAAGAGCATGTTAGGGATATAAGAAATAAAAAATCAACATCCCAGTAGCAGATCATTTCAATTCGACACATAAAGGTGAAACAGATAGTTTAGCGGTAACAATTTTGGAACACATTACTGTACATTTTCAGGTGAAGATCTATTGAAATATCTGTTAAGAAAGAAGGAATCAATTTTTATAATGAAATATAATACTTTGCAGCCGAACGGGCTGAATAAGGAGTGTCATTGGCAGAGTTTCATTTGAACTCTGATGTTTTAGTTTTGTTTAAGTGCAGATGTAACTTTAAATATTTTAATTAGATAATTGATTAATTGTATAGAAGCATAATATAAAAGAGCACATTGTGAGATGACATTTTACTCTGTAAAGGCTGATGTGGCTGAGGCGCTAAGAGAGATAGATTGATTCAGTTTTTTATTGTGCATTTATAATCAGAATTTGCTGTGGAATTAAACAGATTTTTTGGAAAAGGTGTCATTGGTTCTTGGATGTGGTACAGCAGTTTTTGTTCCAGAGTGGTTTCAATTCTCTCATTTCTGTTTTTCCTTTATACCCTTCCTAGGGAAATTCTCTCAGTTCTATTTGACAACTTCGTAGTAGTCTAGCACATCAACAAATGGAGGCACTCACATAAGTTCATAGGAGATTACTAGACTAACGTCTTAAGAGCTCTTACAAGCGTTTCCAATATAATTTAATTTTATCAATATACGGCCACTAGGAGCAAGAGGATGGCATGGATTTGTATTTATGCTTTGGCTATCTTACAGATTGCACCTATCCATAAGAGACATATGGGCTACCCCAGATGTGAATCTGTGATTTCCTTATTCATTGAGCCAAATTGCATTTGGAGAGGGCTAGGGAAGGTCTCTGCTTAATGTGAATAGGAAGCCTGTTCCAAAGAAAGGGCAATCTCGGAGATACATATCTGTTTCTCCATCATGTTTTTTTTGAGTCACTGACTAAGTTTAGCTCCCTTGATTGGGTGACCCTCATATTGTTTGACTTGTGGATGTGTAACAGCGCCATCTGGGCTGGATTTGTGAGCATCTTGTTGGTCAGACAGAGGTCACCCTTTAATAGACAGTAGGAGACTAAGTAAAGGGATAGGGGTTTTAGTCTATCCACACAGGACATGCTGTTTACACTCAGTATTTTCTTTGTGAGACACCTCTGAGGTCACTCCAGCTGCTGTAAGTGCCTAGTCAAGTACATGCCAAATGGCACATTGCACTTGATTATTGGTCTAATGAGGGTTAAGTACAATGGGATTATAATTTCCTTGGATCTGGATGCCATATGTTTACTTCTAAGTTGTGCCACATAGAAGGACTTCTTCACCACTGTGGACACATGGCGGTCAAAATTGAGGCTACTATCTATCTGTGTGCCAAGATCTCTCACCTCTGAATCTACTCTTTCATGTGTGCTACTGATGTTGTAATTTGCAGGGGTATTTGACTTCCCAAAGGGTATGATAATACCTTTTTCACATTTAGTTTTAGGCCATGGTTCTAGCACCAATCACCTGTCTGATCTAGACCATCTGAAGGATATCTACATTGCTGGGGGATTCAGTGATTTCCCCCAGCTTGCAGTCATTGGCAAACTTTATCATCCAGAAGCCTTCCACATTTGCCTTGACTTCAGAGCAGTATATTCAGAGCAGGAGTGGTCCCAGTACTGAGCACTGTAGCACACCACTACTAACTGACCTCTTGCTGGATCTGGATTCACCCACTTTAACCACTTGTCCTGTCCATGAGCCATTTGGCTATCCTTCTGTTTTATTGGGATTTATACCCAGTTTTATGAGCTTATTTATAACATCTGAGTTGGGAATTGTATCAAATGCCTTGGCCAGGTCGAAGCAGGCAGTATGCACTGTTTTACCCTCATCCATGGCCTTAGTGTCTTTCTTATAGAACTCCACCAGATTCAGTAGGCATGATCTGCCCTTGACAAAGCCAAACTGGGTTGGGGCCACTGTTTCCTATGCTATTATTTATCAGGTCCATGATTATTCTTTTCATGACCTTACATATAAGACTATTCAAACTTATGGGTCTGTAATTTCTTGGGTCAGTAGATGGTCCCATTTTATGCAGAGGGATTACTGTTGCTGTCCTCTTCTCTTTTGGGACAAAGCCAGTCCAGAGGCTATGGCTAAATAGAAATCCTAATGGGCCTGATAGGTCCTGACTTAAGCTGATTAAGAGGCAACTTGGTATACTGTCAGGCACCATTGAAGCTTTAGAGAGTGCAGTGTCAACCTATTCCGGTGGTATGTATGTGGTTATATAGGTATCCTCATGGGCCTGATAAGTCCTGAATAAAGTTGGTTAAGAGGCAACTTAATATATTGTCACGCCCCACTGAAGCCACGTTTTTAGCTTTAGAGAGTGCAGTGGGAACCTGTTCTTTGGTGATAATTGGTGGTGGAATGGCAGAGGGTATTTCTTGGGGGAGAACTGGGAGTGATGGGGAGGTGAAATTTGAGCTGAATTTGTCAGACAACAGATTTGCTATATTTTCTGGCTAAGTATAGGTGATGCCATTTACAGCTAATCTCATACATTGTTGGGTGTTGCTCTTAAGATTGTGGACATAACTGAAAAATGCCTTACAGTTTTCCTTAGCTTTGGTGGCCATTTTTATCTCAAAGTCTGCTTTTAGAGGCTTGATTAGTTCCCTGATTCACTTGTTTTGACTAATGAGGGACTTTTAGCTTTGTTGTGCACATTCCTTCTTCCTTCTCAACAGAATTTTCTTTCTTTTGTTGTACAACCTATTAATACCAGGGGTCCACCAGGGTGGCTTGTTTTTGTGGATTTTGTGTATATCTCTGCGCAGGTTTCTGTGTTTCCTGGATTTGGGGAAGCTGTGAAACTAGCAATGCTGTCCCTTAATAAGGGTACAATTTATCTTAGAGAAGTTCTTAAAATTTCTGGGGTTAGGTGGGGAGACTAGTATTACCTTTATTTCAAAGGATACTGCTTTATGATCTGATCTTGCCAGTGAAGACATCACGCTGGGTGGAAGGGGGGGGGGCAGCACTCTTCCATATTTATGAGTACCAGATCTATGATATTTGTTTCCCTAGTGGGAATGCAGACTAGCTGCTCCAGGGAATTTGAATTTCCAAAGTCAAGAAGTCTTTGGGTCTGCATGCTAATGATCACATGTGCCTCCCAATTAATGGAGGGATAGTTAAAATCACCCACAAGTATGGTATTGGGCTGGCTGGTGAGTGATTCTAATTATGATGTATGGGTTTCCTTGTTCATGCTGGGGGATTTGTAGCTAGTAAGAATATGGTAATGGATTTTCCCCATGGTTAATTGGACAAGGAGTAACTCAAGTATATCATATTATTTGACTAGCCTTGAGGTATGCTTATCCTTTTATGTAAATAGATAAATGTCTGCCTTTTGCTCTTTCAGGTTCAGTGGGTGATCAGAATGTATGAAAGGCATTATAGGCATTCACTACTGGTGTGTTTTCTGTGACTTTGAACCATGTTTCAGGAACTGCACAGACATCAGCATTCTCCAGCGTAAGGAGAGCTTTCAGGGAGTGCAGTTTCTTGTTGAGACTCGTAGCACTGAGCAGTAACACCTTTAGCATATCCTGACTAGCTTTTGTTATGTTGGAAGGTTTGTCTGTTTGGCGATGCCTAAAAAAGGTATTATAGTGGTGCGTAATGTTCTGGATGATATCTGAAATCCTAGAAATGACAGGTGAAAACCATTTCTGCCAAAGTAGCATGGGCTGTCAACCATATCCTCCCAGGCTGATAAGTATTGGACCTCTTTGGAATAATACCAGTAGCTAAGCCAATTGTTAAAGTCAACCATTGTCATTCTAATCGCTTGTGTCATGAAGCTATGTGGATGTGGCAGTGCTGGCTATGTGGATGTGGCATTGATGATCCAGTCACAGAAATTTTTTTTTGTAGTGGTAGACATTCCTAGGGAGGCCAACTCAGTAGCTGCTAGGTAACCCATTGCCCCCTTATGCCCAGCAAATGACTGCCCATTCCATTGGAGGAAAGGATCATTTTTGCTCTTGGCTCTTCCCAGTGGGTGACTTGTTTGCCCCTCCAAGCAGTATCAGGCACTTTAGATTCTTCTGTCCAATCCCTTATCCTTGATGTTAAATGAGAGATTTCCTAGCCCCTCCATGGCCACATGACCTGGTCTAAGATTTTCCATTGATGTGGTTCTTCCAAAAAGCCAGATGATAGAAGACCAAAGTAATTCTGATTATAAATAAATAAAAAAGAAAGAAACGTGTTGGTAAATGGCCTAATTCTGATTATACCCTTCTGGCCACAACAGACTTGAATCCCCTTCTCCAGTGTTATCTTTCTCAGGTCCCATTAAAGCTTCATCCTTTCAAGATACTGCTACCTCATCTTTCCCAAAAGCCTCACTTAGACCTGTATGTTCCCCAGCTAACTGTGTACCTACTCCAGTTTCAGTGGTATCTAAGTCACATAATTTCTGATAGTGAGCTCTGTCTATTATCTTACCTGTTCACAGACCATCTACTCAGAAAACATCCATAAGGTTTTACTTTAGGGTTACCTTGCCATAGGTTAGATTTTTTTCTTGTCTTCTGTTCATCAGGTCTTGTAGTATGTGTCAGAAAACTTTGGTTACAGTTTTAGCTATTCTACTGTAAGGGTACATCTGGCAACTATATTGCTTATATAAAAGAAAACATTCTTCTCTAGTGTTTGTAAATGTATACAGGGCCTTCTCATAGGTCATCTTCCAACTGAAACTTCCATTGAAAGACCCTCTTACATTATGCAACACTTATTGTATGTTGAAAGTACTAACCCTCACTTTCTTTGATCCCACAGTGTCAGTAAACCTAGAAGTCTCTTAGCTGAAGTTACATTTTCTGATTTTGGAACTGGATGCTGTTTCTATCAAACATTCATGCATGGTCTTTCGTAAAGACAGAATAGCTTTTAGGACTAACCAGGCCTTTATTCTCAGATTTCCATTGCTTTTACTGGCCTCTTCTAATCGCAGTGAATACCCGCTTCACTGCATTGATACTCACAGACAGGTTAGGTGCTATGTGGATAGAGCTAAGTCCGAGAGGATGGGTGTTCATCTGTCTGTATCTCTAGATAAAATCCAGTTAGTTAATAAGGTTACCAAGCAAACCCTTTCTACGTGGTTAGCCAGTTGCAATTCCTTCTGTTATGATGAATATGGGAGAACTCTTCCAGCAAGGCCTAAGATTCATTCCACCTCGGCAATGACTACTTTTGTAGCCTTTTCCAGTAATGCCAGTTTGGAAGATATTTGTGCAGTAATGGCCTGGTATTTTCTAAACACATTTGTGAGACATGTTATCTTCAGAAGCAGGTTTTCTTTTGGAGCCAGTGTTGTTTGCAACATGCTTCCATAAAATGGACACCCACTATGATTAGCTAGATTTACCAAAGATGAACCTGTTCTTATCAGGAAGGAACGTTATGGGTATTGGTCATAATGAAAGATCTGTAAGAAGGTATATCATCAATACATGGCTCCTTATAGCCTCATTTTCCCTTTCCATTTTGCCCTTTTCTGTTAAGTTTGATTAGCTTTAGCTTTCCACTGCCATTGAACTGGAGAGTGGTGGTTTTATGGTGCATTATGGAAAAGAGGAAGAAGGGACAGTAGCCTGGGAAGGGTTTACCTGTCAAGAAGTCCTAACATCTACTATATGAGTCCTAAAGCTTATCAGAAATTAAGGAGGGAACTAAGAGTTACAGAAGACCAAACTTCTACTTTCAGTTGTAACATCATGGTTAGAACACATAACTTTCATTTATTTGAGATCCACAAAAAAATTACTTCAGAGTTTTACTTAATCCACACATTACATCTATGCCATTTAGAGCCTTGCTGCTTCCGCAATTAAATCTAAAGAAAGTACTCAGATATATAATGTCACGTCCACAACATTCATTAATAGAGTTCCATGTTTTACACCATTACTACCACCACCATCATCATCAGTCTCATTTTTCAATATGGGCTCAGGGAGTTGCATCAGCTGTTGCCACGTATCTCAGTTCAGTTCCACTTTCCTACCTTCTTTGACAGTCATACCTGACTGTTGCAGACCTTCTCTCATGTAAGCCATACAACTCTTGGTTAGACATCCATGTCTCTGCTTCCCTTTTTAATGTCTCTCCGAAATTGTCTTTGCCAAATCATCTGCTTTCCTGCACATGTGACTGAGCCACCATAATCTGCTTTCTTTAATCTTCACTGCAGTTTAGACTCTTTGACTTCTACTCTGATGTACTCATCTCTTCATCTGTTCCACAGTGTGCATCCTATCACCCATCTGAAGCACTGCACCTCCATCACCTCAAGATTTCTTAGTTGCTCTGTCCTTACTTCCCAGGTTTCTGTGCCATAGAGAAACAGTGGTTGTATTACTCTTATGTACATATTATGTTTCAGCATTTTTGCAGCATCTTTGCAGCACCTCTGATTCTTGATGCCCTCTGGACTGGTAAGCAGATTGTTGTTGGCATCCATTATAAATGATGTCTAATGACTATTTTCTTTCTCTTTCTCTCCCCTGATAGAGTTTTTGGTGCCATCTGCTGTGTCACTTTCCAGAAGATGGTAGATTTTCTCTGATACCTTGTGCTTTGCCATTACAAATACTCTCCTAGCCTCTTTGTTAGCCAACTAATATTCTTCATTACCCTGGTCTGTTTTTTATGTCTCTGTCTTCCTCCTGTATTCCTTCTCTTTTTTTTTTTTGATAATTTCCTGGACTTCTGCAATCCACCCCCAAATTTCCATATGTACTTTATGTCCATTCCTGGTTTGGCTTCTGGGTTTTATGGCAGTTTTGAGGTGCTGCCATTATTCATCTCCATTTATTTCCTTTTTTCTGAGGTGCTAGACCCCTGAGTATTTCCTTGAACTCCTGTGTTTACACTCCAGTCAACTTCCAGGCCTTCAGCCTAGTCTTTCATAAAGACTTCTCTGATCACTACTTACAGTGGATTGTGGCCATTAGTGGTTTATAGGTCCATAGGTAAATAATAGGCTAGCTGACCTTGCAAGCCATTTTCAGCTGAGACAGTTTCCCTTTTTGTTCTTGAATTAACCTATACCATCTGGTCAGCAATTGGCCTGATCCATCCCATGGTCGATAATTATATATTACCCCTAAAGAGAATAAGTGGGATTATACAATAGATAATTTTAGAGAACCATGCATAGGATAAGTAGTGGCAGCAGCCCTGGGATAAATTTTCTGTTTTCCATTGATCAATCCAAGTTACATTTAAATTCATTTAAATATGGGCAGGGATGAACTTTGTTTTATGTAGATGGAGGGTCTGTTCCAGCACAGCTGTATTCTCTGAGAGATATATACCTGTCCCTCCAAATCATTCTTTTGATGGTACAGAAGAGGTTTAGATCCCTAGACTGAGTATTTCTGATGCCATTTGACTAGCTCATGTGCAGTAAATCCATCAGTATTGGGTTGGAGGATGCCTCATATGCCAGACCCAGGTCACCTCTTAGCAGTCTGCAGGATACCGAGTAAAGTGACTGGGCTTTGACTCAACCCATGTAGGACATATTCTTTAGGCTTTGTATCTTTTTGTTGCATGTGTCTGGATAGATACATGCCAAAGGGGGCATTATACTCAATGACTGGCCTAATGAAGGCTGAATAGAGGGGGACAAAGTCATCCCTAGATCTAGATGAAATCCCTTTTTTTATAAGTTGTGCAATATAGAAGGACTTTCTTACAACAAGAGACACATGTTGGTCAAATGTTAGGCCACTGTCCACATAGTTTCCCAAATGCTGAACAAAATAGGTCAACTCTTAGTGGCTTATTGTCAATGTGCTAGTTCCCTGGGATAGATGACTTCTCACAGGATACAATAATACATTTTTGGCATTTAGTTTCAGTCCATGAGTTTGGCACCAGTAATTTCTTTATTTGGGATGCAGGATGGCTAAGTCATTTGGGAATTTGATGGTTCCTTGCTTGCAGTCATCTGCTAACATAGTTAGCTAGAGTCCTTTGGTATTGCCTTTTGCATCAGAAAAGTGGACACCAAACAGGAGAGATCCCAGCACAGAATCCTGGGGGCTTCCAGAATGTTCCAGAATGCACTCTTTTCCTTTTCCCTTTATGGAGGTAGTTTCTCCTATTTTAATTTCATGCATCTTATCTGTAAACCAGTTGGAAATCCAGCAGGTGAAACAGGGGATTATTCCGAGTTTGTTAAGCATTTCTACTATGCCTGATTGGGGAATTTTGTCAAAAATTCTGCCCAGGTTGAGTTATGTGATATGTACCATTTTGCCTTTATCTGCTGCTATCTTGATCTTTTCAGTTCACTAAGTTGAGTAAGCAAGATTTGCCTTTAACAAAGGCAAGCTTAGATAGGTTGCCTATGTCCTGATTGATTAGTTCCGTGATATGTCTTTCCATAGCTTTGCATATGAGGCTGGTAAGACATATTGGTCTCTAATTGCCTGGGTCTGTGGAAATACATTCTTTATGCAGGGGAATGACTGCCGTTTATTTGGTATGGAGGCTGAGGCTGAACAGTGTTGTTAGGGGTGTGGTTAAATAATGCTGCATGCTATGAGTCAACCGTTTTATTGGGTTTAACTCTGAAATCCCTGATTCTACCCCCATTGCCCTTTCCTTACTTGGGGGAGGTTTACCTCAGTTGCATGTTGACCACTTTTGTATGTGATGTTGCGACTACCTGTCTTGATGAAACATGTGTTGGCCACTGTTTGCCAGACAGAAGTCCAGAATAGCCATTCCTTCTTTATTCCTACTGCCCCCAGCATTGTGGACCTAAGTAGTCCTCATATCCTGTTCTGTCTGCCCTAATATGAACATTGAGATCCTCCATTACCAACACTAACTCATTTTGTACCACTTTATATAGGAGGTCCTGAAACTGCTTCCAGAAAGCACTCCTTTCTTTGCCATCACAATCTTGCTGTGGTACATAGACTGATATTATGTATACTACCATAATTAAACTAAAGGGGCGGCCACGGTGGTGCAGTGGTTAGCATTGCTGCCTCACAGCAAGAGGTTCTCCGGTTCGATCCTCGGCTGGGGTGCCTTCTGTGCAGAGTCTGCATGTCCTCCCTGTGGTCGCGTGGGTTTCCTCCGGGTGCTCCGGTTTCTTCCCACATCCCAAAGACATGCTGCAGGTGGATTGGGCACTCTAAATTGGCCCTAGGTGTGCGTGTGAGTGTGCCTTCTGTGGAAGGTTGGGCGCCGGGCTGGCAACTCGACACCGTAAAACTCCACTGCCATTCAATGTGCAGACAAGGTGATCCGCTGTGGCAACCCTTAACCGGGAAAAAGCCAGAAGAAGAAGAAGACCATAATTAAACTAAAAATAATCAAAAAGAAGCTACAACAACCAAGGCGATCAGAATAAAAGCAGTTTTAATCCACACAGTACGCACTTTCAAACACAAGGTTCTTCATCAGACTGAATAAAAAAGCATCATACGATTCAAGTTAATATACTATTACACAGCCAATAAAAACACTGTATTAATCATCTAGGTAAATCTCTAGATTTCAAGACCGACCTTAAAGAGACTTTGTCATTTAATCCTGGCTTCCTATCTGCACACAAATCCAATATAGTTTTCTTTCTTCAGTAAAATTGACAAAATTGAGCAAAATTGGGTTTAACACCCACTATGTCTCTAATCCTGTCATCTGTAGTTAAGATGCCCCAATTTGCATCCACTATATGTCTAACCCTCCTAAAATCACTGGCACAGGGTAGAACCGATGACATAGTGTCCGGTTTCTTAATATAAGAGTTACGATCATCTACTGTCCCATCTGAAAAATAGGGAAGGGCCGATGTCGACCTCAAAACTTTTATATCATCCCTCATAGTGCTTATCTCACTTGTACTATAGCCCCTAGAGGCAAAATCAGTAGACAGTTTATCTGAATCATTAATAAAGCCATCTGTATTATCTAGACAGGAAATCCTCATCCGTTGAGTTTTCATGATATTCCTATATACATGGGATGATGCATACTATCACGCCTCAGAATATTGTTTCTTCTACAGGACTTTCTGTATAGTCTAGTTACAGTTTCACCCTCCATTTTCTTAGTCACATGCACATCAAGAAAAGTGATTTCTTTAGATGAAATGACAAGTAAACTTTAAAAATAATGTGGTAGTGTGTAGATAGTCAACAAATGCTAGGAACTGCATCTCAGTCCCTCCACAGAACAAAACCACATTGTCTACAAACCTTCTGTAAAACAACAGCGAGGTTTTGTATACACTATTAAGAACAAATTGTTCCTCCCACTGTGCTAATACCATGTTGGTGTAGCTATTGGCACAAGAAGTGCCCATAGCTACCCCAACTTTCGTTAGATAGCATCCACTGAAACATACCAATGATGTTCTCAAGAACAACTTCGAGAAACAGACATATAAGATCAATTTGTTTAACACTATATTCATTATATATGGTTAAGAGTGATTTTATCATATTAATACCATCCAAATTAGGGGTACAAGTGAACAAAGATTCAACATCCAATGTAACTAGAAGACAATTATTCAAATCAGAGGCATTAGCCTGTGTAAACTGGTATAGGTCCCTAAGAAAATGTTTAGTATCATTAAGCACTGCAGTGACTTTACTAAGAAGTGGGCGCAGCTGCTTGTCAATATAAATTGAAAAGGGCTCTGTTAGCCATTTCCTACCTGAAACAATAGGCCTAAGAGGTGGTGAAACAGGGTTTTTGTGCACCTTAGGAAGTCCCTGAAAAACAGGTATTACAGGGTGTTCTACATTTAAATACTGTGCTAATTGCTCGGTAATAAGAAAATTGTCAAGACAGTCATGAACTGTGAAAAAAATAGAACATTGTATATCCCATATATAGTCGTGGTCGACTTTATCATACACATTAGAGTCATTAAGCATAGAAAAAACAGAATTGACATAAAATTCACGATCCAGTATTACAGTAGCTCCACCTTTATCTGCTTTATTACATCATCATTTTGTAAAGTTCATAAGGCAGCCTTTTCCTCCCTAGTTAAATTATAGAAGTCACACCCTGCTACATTAACAGAGCTAGAAGATGGACCAGATAATACAGTGAATAGTTCACGTTCACATTTCTTACCAAATACTTCTAGTACTGGATCAATAGGTGGTTGAAACACAGTGTTTTTTTTAAAGCAAAGCACTTCTAATAGTTTTACTATCATTAAAATACATTTTAAGAGAAATATTTCTAATAAACATTTTCAGATTAACAGCAACTTCTGAAAAATCAGACTTCTCATCTGGTACAAAAGCTAGTCCTCTTTCAAATAGCGAAATTTCAACTAAAGACAGTACCTTGTTAGATAAATTAATAATCAGGGACCCTCCATCATATTCCACATCTGTTTCAAATTCCGACCCGGCATCTCTTCAAAGTGCTGCCGGCCTCTTTTTCTTCCTCTACTTGGACTCCTTCCCCTGTTCTGTTCTTCCATTTTCACTTGTTTTATTGGCAGGGGAAGTTTGAGATCCCCAAAAACCTGCTGCGGTGTAGCAGTCTTTTTTCTAACATCTTGTTGCTGTAGAACAGAGCCAGCATCAGCTGATTCAGCTGACATAATAGGCCTTTGCTGTTGCATAGGAGTCTGATCACTAATTAAAGCTACAGGAGGCAAATTCAAACTAGCAGTTAGTAAAGGTGATTGTGCACCAGCAGACAAAGTAAAACCATTGCCATTAGCATTGTCCCTTAATTCATTGGAACGAGGCCAAGTAAAAACATTTCCCTGACAAAAATCCCTTTGTTCACAAGCCAGTTTCTTCATCTTTTGATTTTTAAGCCTATTTTCATAGGCAGAAATGCTGTCAGCTACTTCATCAAAGGCAAGCAGGCACAAATCATGATCATAGTTATTAAAAGGACATTGTTTCTTAGCATCAATAGCAGCTGCTAGTTCTTTCTCAACAGTTGTAAAAAAAAGTCAATAAGCAGCAGAATATAGCCAAAACTATATTCTAAGTTCAACATCTGCTATTTGGAGAGCACGCCTTCATAGTAGTCACCATATGTGGGCATCAAAGTTATTCTTAAGCCCCTAGGAATTGTATGGTGAAACAAACATGCTTCCATATGCAGTCTCTGCCAGTGAAGGAATTTAAGCGTACATAAATCACTTTCCAAACCTTTTATCTTCTGTTGAGGTGGTACCTTTACATCAGACTGTTGAGACATCACATTCTCAGTACTGTCTGAAGCAAAGAACAGCAAAGGATTCTCATCCTTGGGATGCAGTAGTTTCAAAATATGATCAGTATTGCAGTCTCTCCGTTGAGATACAGCAGGGGATGGATCCACAGAAGCAGAATCGGTAAAACAACCAGCCATGGATCCTGAGGAGGACATAAAAACATATATACCAAGAGAAAAAAATACCTCCAGCAAGAAAAGCTGTAGGAACTTCCCAAAATAACCAAAATCAAAGTAAAAAACAAAAAGAAGCTGCAACAACCAAGGTGGTCAGAATAAAAGCAGTTTTAATCCACACAGTAAGTGCTTTCAAACACAAGGTTCTTCGTCAGACTGAATAAAAAAGCATCATACAATTCAAGTTAACATACTATTACACAGCCAATACAAACAATGTATTAATCATCTAGGTAAATCTCTAGATTTCAAGACCGGCCTTAAAGAGACTCTGTCATTTAATCCTGGCTTCCTATCTGCACACAACTTACAAATCCAATATAGTTATTTTTCTTCAGTAAAATTGACAAAATCACCACCTCTTAGTCCCTTGTACACAATTTTTACCACCTTAAACTTAAAGTGGTGAGAGGAACCTGATTCAAAAACATGCTTAGCTAGGGCATTTGTTGAATCAGCCCTTTTTATAGCATATTTGTGCTCATGAATATGTTCATAGAGCATTCTGTTTGACTTCCCTAAGTAGAAACTTTCACATGCTATGCATGTAGCTAGATAAATAATATTTCTAGTCCTACAGTGTGCATGGAGATTAAACACAAACTTCTGTTTAGATATAGGGTGTATAAAGACATTAGCTGTATCAATAGAGGGACAGTGTCGACAATTCCCTCAAGGTGAAGTGCCAATGATCTCATCTTTAGCAGCCAGCTATAGGATCCCTATAGGACAACCTACGTTTATGAGATTTCTTATTTTTATAAGCAAAATTGGGTTAATACCCAATATGTCTCTAATCCTGTCATCTGTAGTTAAGATGCCCCAATTTGCATCCACTATATGTCTAACCCTCCTAAAATCACTGGCACAGGGTAGAACCAATGGCATAGTGTCCGGTTTCCTAATAGGAGAGTTACGATCATCTACTGTCCCATCTGGGAAATAGGGAAAGGCCGAAGTCGACCTCAAAACTTTTATATCATCCCTCATAGTGCTGATCTCACTTGTACTATAGCCCCTAGAGGCAAAATCAGTAGACAGTTTATCTAAATCATTAATAAACCCATCTTCTGTATTATTTAGACAGGAAATCCTCATCCCTTGAGTTTTCATGATATTCCTATATACATGGGATGGATGCATACTATCACACCTCAGAATAGTGTTACTTCTACAGGGCTTTCTGTATAGTCTACTTACAATTTCACCATATCTTTACACCTGAGTCTGATTGCTATGAGTCTGACACTAATTCTTATGATGTCTCTCACTATCATTAGAAGACTCTCTCTCTCAACATTATTCCCACATTATTTCTAGTCTGTCCTAATAGATTCTGGATTTCAAGCTGAATGGTTTCACTTCACTGCCCATCCACCTTGCCTCCTGGATATACATGATGTCTAGCAGCCTCCTTACCATCCTGTCATACATTTCTGTTAGCTAACCTATAATCAGTGTAGCAATCTTTAGTTTGCTTTTCACAGGTTGATTGATTTTACATACAGGTTTCACTCAACATTGCTATTCCAGGTAACCCAGGCTAGGGCAACTGGAGACCAGCTGGTAAGTAGCTTATTAACCGAAGGCTTCTGGGTTTTATGGCAGGCACACAATTGTCAATACGGGCACATTGACCTCTTTCATTATTAGCATGGTTCCCTAGCAAAGGCCGGAATAGGCAAGGTCCTCAACTCCTTTGGCACTAGTAAATACCCATGCCCAGTTTTGGTGACATTAGTCAATCTAATCAAATCATGTAGTGCCAATTTTTTACACCACAAAGTGACTAGTCCTGACACAGCATGCAGCCTGTGATGTATACTGTATTTAGAGGTTATTACACACCCATACCTCTCAACTGTTCAGATTTTTGCCTCATATTTTTGGTCTGCTCCTCATAAAATATGTGCTTTTCTGGCAAATCACTGAGGATTCAAGTCAATAAATGTTGTATGTTGTTCTTTCAGCTTTTCCCAGTTAGGGGTCGCCACAGAGGAACTCCGGTCCGCTAATGATTGGCAGTAGATTTTTACGTACCGACTTGCCAGGCCTGACGCACAAACCTTCAACGAAAGTACGCCCATTCACACATGTCTCTACACACAGAAGACGCTTTAGCTGAGAATCGAACAGGACAACATCTTACTGTGAGGCAACAACGCTACCACAGCACCACCACCACAGCGATTTAAGTCACTAAATAAATAATGACCTATATATTTGAGTTTCAGACTTCATATCCTTCAGAAAATGCATGCCAATACAAATCATGTTATTCCAGCAAGTTTCTATGTTTAGTAGAGCAATATTAAAAATCTGTCCCTATTTTTGGGCTTTTGTGCTCCATTATTTTAAGCTTTTGCCAGGTTTCTTGTGCTAAGAGGTTGAGAGGTATGTGCACACCACAGATGACGCCTAATGTGGTTGGTCAGTAGAACTTTCCCTGAAGGACTGTGTTGCCGGCATTACTTCTTTCAGTTCTGGGTGAACTATACTAATTTTACTGGGAAGGTTGAGTTTGAACCCAGTACCATTCTTCCTTGAGGTAAAAAATACGAAGCATTTTTTTTTTTTTTTGTGAAGGGAGATGAGAGGAATCCCCTTACAGAACTGGAGAGAACAAGAAACTCCATACAAACAGTAACTGGAGATCAGCATTGAATCCGGTACTTTGTTTCTGTAAGGAAAAAATAAAACTCAGCCATATGGGACTTTATTTTTTTTTTTCATTTATTGCCCTATTGACCTACGAACACAAAGATTCAGCTATGCTGTTCTTGCTTTATACCTCATGTAATTGCACAGTCCCCTCAGATAAGGGAGTAAACCGAGGTCTGCAGTTTTACCTAGATATACGGCAAGTACACAGTTTGATATCTAGTCCTCCAATTGCATACTCCATGACCCGAAGAGGTAGATAACCTTGCCAGACTTTTGAGATGCTCCTGAAAATTAGTCTTGCATGAAATGCATGTTCAGCAAACTTCTAAAACGTTTAAAATAAAAATAATATTTCCAGTAAAACTGTTGCAGAGTCATTTGTTTAAGCACTAGACATTCTGCAGTTATCTGAACTCTTGTTTTCCGTCATCACTTTATATTCTAATGATCTGACTGGGCCTAACTACTAGATATGTGTTACCACCTGCTTGTGCCTGTGTTGAAGTACTCATTAAGAAAGTACTGAGTTTAAATTATTTGCATGGCCCTCTGTCCCCATCTTCACCATTTGGGTGCCATCTCTGATTATGAGTTGCAGTGGTGTGTTTGTGCTGTAGCTTATTTTGACTGGAACATTGAACTTACATTCACAGCCAATTAGAATTACTGCTGCAGCCCCTACAACAGTATGTGCATACTTATGTATTTTGGTTTTCATAGAATGAATTACAATGAATACCATTAAGGCTACATTTTATATCTGGGATTTTGCATTTCGGTATTCTCTCTTGAGCCGAGAAGGCCATCTTGCCTCCTAGACAGAAAACCTGGGGGTATTTTCTAATGCCATAATAACAAACAGACACCTACATGATGGGGAGGTGAGTCACATACCTGTCAACCTTTTAATGCAAGAAACCTAGACAAAGGCAAAATATATGGGGGGGGGGGTCAAAGGCCCCAAAATAGGGACAATTTATAAATATTTTTCTTATAAACCTAAAAGGTTGCCAGTATAATGGGTTTTGCCATAGCATGACTTTTCTGAAGCATATAATCACCTCACAGCAAGAGGTTCTCCATAGTTTCATAGTTTCATAGTAGTGTACTAGGCCTGGGCTATCTGGGGCATTTACACTAGCTAAGCAGTGGCAATGTATCACGCCACACCCACGTGATATAGTAGTTCCCTCTCTGACACATGTGGGACCCCATTATTTAGTAAGTAATCTATTATACTCCTGTCTAGTCACTGGACTGAGGTGACTCGGGGAATGGTATGATCCCATCGAGATTTTGAGATTTTTCTTGAACAGTGCTCTGTCTCAACAATGCGAATTAAAAAGCCAGTTCAATTCTTGGCTGGGATACCTTCTGTGTGGAGTCTGCATATCCTCCCTGCAGTAGTGCGGGTTTCCTCCAGGTGCTCCGATTTCCTCCCACATTCCAAAGACATGCAGTAAGTAGATTGGGCACGCTAAGTTGGCCATAGGTGCGAGTGTGTCTGCAAGTGAATAGTACATATCAACTACCATGGCAAAGCAGTGTAAACCTTGGCTCCAGATGATTGTCACTGTTGAAACGACACTTCGACTCCATGTGTAAAATGGGAAAAAAGGGTTGAGGATGGATGGATAAAGATGGAAACTCGGATATTTATCATTATTTAATGGCTTCAATCCTCAATGATTTGCCAGAAAAAAACACACATTTTATGAGGGACAGACCAAAAATATGGGCCAAAAATCTGGACATACTGTGGAAATCTGAACAGATGAGAGGTATGGGGAGTTAAACATGAAAGGAACTAGATAGCCCTCCTAATGCTAGTTGCTAAGAAGACAATAAGTAGAATATAGAAAACAGATCTGTGACTAGTGCTGAACTGATAGCTTTAATGCAGGATGTTTGTGATTTAGAACCTGCTAAAATTACAAACCATTTTAGGCAGAAATTTTGTAATAAATGGTAACAATGTTTGCAGTTCATTGGTGTTAATGTTGATAATTTAATTCAGGACTTGTGTAATTTATAACTAGCTAAAACTAGAGACCATTTTAGGCACACATTTTATAATACATGGTTACAATGTTTGCACTTTATTGGTGATAAATTTGATACTTTGCTGGGATGAATTGTGACAGCATTGTTAAGAAGGTCTCTAGAATGTGAGTTTCTCCAGAGGGTGCTGATAATTTTAGTCAGTATCAGTTATAACATTTTGGCTTTTACATTTGTAAGCATAACATAACATTTAGCAAGAGCAGATGATTACGAGCAAGTCAAAGCAGTTGCTGACTACTATCCTGAGTATAAATTGCTGTTTGAGGGAGCTGGCCTGGCAACAATTCAGGAGACAAGACCCTAGAAGATCGATACTTTGAGCATGAGGTAAAGCTAAATAAGCTGGCTTTTCTCAACCAGTTTCACTTCGGCGTTTTTTATGCTTATGTGAAGCTGAAGGAACAGGAGTGCCGGAATATCATATGGATTGCAGAGTGTATTGCCCAGAGGCACCGAGCCAAAATTGACAACGTCATTTCCTTATGTGTTTACTCATATTGTACAAGTTTCACTAAAAAGAATTGTGTTTAAAAATGACTAGTCAAGTCTCCAGTAATGTGAGAGGAATGTTGGGAAGGCTGATTTTAAATGTGATTGAGCTGCTTTCCTTCAAATATGTTTGAAATTTGGATTCACTAGTCCATTTCTTCACTTTGTTTGATGGAGCACTGAATTAATTTGTGCTTGTTTATTTTGTAGCCATACTTAAATGACTATTATACCATGACCCCCCCAAAACGTGCACGCTGATTGGCCAGCGTGCCCGTTGTCATACGTTATTGGAAAGGGAAAAGGTCCGGTCGGGTTTTTTTTTTAACTTAGTATAACTTAACACTGTCTGTCGCTATGTTGCACCCATTTTTATAAGCGAGACAGTGTTCGGAATGTTCAAGATCTCCGCAGAAAGATCTCGTTGCTTTTTTAATGTCTAAATTAAGTTTAACAAAGCAGATAAAGTAGTAAAAAAAGCAAAACATCTCCAGCAACGGACTGTTATTTATGTTAAACTAATTATGTTAAACTCATTATGCGACTGAAAAAAAAGCAAAGCTCTCAACTCTGATTCTGTGCGCGGTGCTCGCAGCTCTGATGTATCTGATATGCAGTATCGCATCTGTGGAAGGGCACGAAACGAGCATTATACTATGCCGGTAAGAAAAAATTATATTTCTTTTTTAAAATAATGTCATAGTAACAGTTCTTTTACTCTTAAATAATGTAATGATAAATTTACATAACACCACTCTGGTATTGTAAGCGGCCCAATTTGGCCCACAGTTGGCTTCGGGCTTGGCCCACAACCAACCAAACCATACCAAAACTAGTATATTCTCATTTCCATAATTTATCCATTTCTTTAAAAACGTGTCTGTATGCATCAAGTGTTTAATCTAATCTCCTGCCACAGTAATGTACTTGCTGACTACCTGTATGTGTATATTTAAAGAGGCTATCTGAAAACCTGCGCAAGGCGTTATGGAAAAAGTAAAAAGGACTGAAGTTTAGTCCATGCTGGTTTTAATCATTTATAAAGCAGTAAGAGGCTTTACGACTTAAAATAAGATTAGTCAATACTTTAAAAAAAACATTTATGACATTCTACACAAGGAGTGAGTTGCTGCTTCTGTAAATTTAACACAGGTCCTGCTGGCATGCCAGACATAAAGGAAACGTATGCATATTCCTGTGAATTTACAGCTTATTGAAAAGCTCAGTATACAAGTTCTATTCAAAATTTTCAAAGCACTCCTCCTTTTCAGCTCTTAAAAATTCCTCTGTTTATTTTGTGTTAGGATACTCTAGTATTCTTTAAGTGCATTTTTTTATTTTGTTTGATGATCGTTTGGCTGATGAGTGACGTTATCACTTGCTGTTGATAGGAACGCTATTAAATGCAACATTCACTGTATTTGGGCATTCACAATTTGTACATTTTCTACAGTTCTAGTACTGTACTTGTTTCTGAATGTTTACATGTTTAATATGTGTGTTATATGTGGGACATTTTCATTTATTCGATGAAGCTTGCAGAGGTAAATGTATTCAAATAGCTGTCTTAATTCCACAGTACAATGAAGCATGTCCTGTACTTTCTCCATTGAAAACAAGTATGCACAAAAATGTCCAAAAGTGCTGATTTTCCTTCTTTGACTTGCATGCTATTGAACAGTTTTTTGGCAGAAATAATTTTTCACATTCTGATTCTAAGATATTTGACTGGCCCGACCTATGTACAAGTTCCACACTAGTGCAATAATAAAATATTACTCTCTGTTAATGTAAAGTATAATGCTAATGTAAAGTATAATAGAATAATGTAACAGAAGGTACCTTATCTTTAGTAGCGGTGCAATCACTTCACTGGAATTTAGTAATGTTAAGTATGGTAGCAGGCAGGAGGGCCATGTGGATTTATCTATTCTGTAGATTCATAAAGTAGAATAGTAATGGGAGTTAAATGTTTTTACTAAATAGTGACAATGACAGGGAATTGTTATGGCTGGGCTTGTATAGGCCCTAGGGCCGATAGCCTAGTACCAGCCTGTGAACCTATGAATCTAGAATGCTGTAAGACATTGGTAAATTTACAGTAATACATAAAAGGTACCTTTAAATTTGTAAATGCACTGTGACTGAAGTAATAATCCATTGTTAACTTTTTCCTTTTGGTTTTAATTTGGTTTGTAGGTAAGAGGATCCTTGTATAGGATTACTTTTTTATTAAAAACAAAGTTACTACATCTGTAGACATGCATTTAAAATAGCAATACTTTTTAAACATTTTCTAGATAGATACATTACTGTTCTTTCTTAACTGAAATACGGATGCATATGCTGATTTGAATATAAGTTGCTAGCAATAAATTATGGAATGGCATGTATAAATAAATAAATACATAAAAAATCAAGCAAGTACATAAACAAACAAACATTCAGATGAGTCACTGGCAGTTTCTACTGGCTTATATGTATGATATAGGTAACATCTAATGCATGGTTCCACATCCTCCTTATGGTCTTTCCTTTGTCTGACAGTGATGTTTGGTTGTATATCAGCATGTAAGAAAGCTTCAGAGCAGTTAAGCTTCAGTTGTCATACTGGTTGCTAACAGCATCTCAGAAATGATTCCACTGTCCAGTTTTATTTGTAAAACCTGTTTTCTCACTGCATATGTTTTCTGATGATTAATGTTTATCCTCTGCTGTTTTTTTTTTATCTTGATTGTTTCTCTGCTGTTTTGTTCCCCCAGTTCCTATATCCATGTCACATCTGTTTTATAAAGTAGATTTTGTTTTCTTTCTTTCCTTCTTTCTTTCACAGTAGGTTGCTCAGATGAAACATTTTTAATAAATCACATTCATGCGTGCATGCATATACACAGAGGCAATAACACACACTCTCTCACTCTGACACACACACACACACACATAAACATGTACATGTGTATACACACACACACACACACACACACACACACACACACACATGCACACACACTCACATACTAATCTAGATCTAGGTCTAGGTTCAGGCATATGTATGCAAGTCCATGTTTATGGAGACCTGCTGCTGGTGTAGGTCTCATTTCACATTGCTGCACCTTTAGCTACTCATACTGTGAAACATCCTGAACACAAGCAAGTCCAACTTGCCATTTCTGATGTACTAGCCTTTTGTATGCAGACTTCTTGTTGAGGGAAGGAATGAAATACTGTGCACTGAAAAGTGCTTGCTGGCCTGATATACAAGACTAGAAGTGCTGGACTAATGGGGTGGTGAGGTATACAGCAATAAGGTACAGTTCACAAGGTCTAATTATAGTGATTGACAAAGGAATTGCAGAATTATGACCACAAGATGTGGAAAATTTGTTTAGCCATCTTCACTGAGGATGGTGGTGTGCATATAAGTGTACAAAATGCACTAAATTACTGTGGTCGATTAGGGGACAGAAATAAAAAAAAATCACAGAGAGAAGTGATGTAATCTCAGACTCTAACAGCCTCCTTTGCAAAAGTTCACACTGCACTTGAAAGATCACATATGCCTTCTTCCCAGCATAGAAATGAGCAAAGACCCAACAGATCACAATGAAAGCAATATAATTTTTCACCATAGCATAGCTTTTAATGAGGTTTATATGAGGTGAAAAGATGATATTATTTCAGTTTGATCTGGAATACATCCCACTAGCCTTTAGAACATGTTTCAACATTTTTAACAAATGTGACATTAATTCTGGAATATCAGATGTTCTTGTGAAGTAAGGAAGAACTAACATATTCTGTACAAATGCATACTGTGGTATTTGAAATAAATGTAGTGTTTCTTTATCTGTGATATCACTGTCATAAGTGAGGAAATTCATACAGACTGGCATTGTTACTGGGTACACCTGGACAGAGTATTTAGTTTAAATATACTGGCACGTATAATGCTCATGTATGCACTATGGGGCTACTGTCCAGCTAAGCTAAATAAAGAATATGATGGATTTTTGGGGCCAGGAACAGTAAAAATGCAAAGGGATTATTGTTATATAGGAACAATTTGATTTATTTCATCTGCTGACTCAGGAGCAAGCCATTAGGTGCTGGATGGTGCCTCTCAGTGGCAAGTATTATACACTCCTGTGACTTGTATAAAATGCCTACATGTGTAGTTGCTTGGAAATCATTAACAGAAGAAGTACAGAAATGCATAGCTCCCCCTAAATACACCACACCCAAGGTCACAGCTACACCCTTAGTAATCTGCAATCTTTTTATGTAGATGCCTGTCTCACAAATACCACAGAAGTGTATCTTTTAATGGTGTGTGTGCGTGTGTGTGTGTGTGTGTGGGGGGGGGGGTTGTCACATTAACAGTGAGAAATAACACACTGTGAAAAATAAATGTTTCAAAGCATGTACTGGTACAAGCAAGAAGAGCAGGTGCAAAAGCTGAAAACTGGATACAACAAGTATACAAAATATGTAATAATAAAGCACATTACTACTTGACAGAACCTGTATGACTCATGAGGAACTGAATTCAAACTCTTAGAATATTAGCCTTATGGTCTACAGATCTGACATGCAAAGTTGCAGATGGTAGGATTCATAAAGATGTGCTCTTTCCGAGTTATGCCAGTGTAATGCCTATTTTATAGTTTTGCATGAAACAATTTTAGTCACTGTTCTATTCTTGAATAACAAAGCTGGCAGAATGAAGCAATTATTCAGATTAAACTCTCAGAAAGAAATTACTCAGAAAGTTTGTAATGCTGCATGGTTTGTTAGCCACCACAAAGCAGTAATCAGCAGTTACGATTCAGCTTATTTTTCAGAGTTTTTTCTTATATGCTGGTTTATGTTCTGTACTTCTGGCATTACTAACTTGGATTGATATTCTATGCTTTTTCCTGCACAGTACTTTAGTCTGTCCTTGGCATCGACATGACTCATCTTGATTGCTGATAGCCCAGAACAGTGTCAGAACAGATTCTTCATATCCTTCTGTCAAACACGGCTTATGCTGATGAGACAGAGCCCACAGCAGTCAAAGCTTTCCATCCTCCGCAATGTCTTCTTAAATCAGCCAAGGTTGTGCAGGAGAGCTGTTGGATGGGAAGTTTCTGGCTGTCAAATGCTTGTGTTAAAAAACTTTTGTCAACTACTTTCTGTCTCTTTTGCTAATTTGCCCTTTTCCTCTTTTCTGACGTAGGAGCTAAGTACAGCTTCTGCACTCCAGCTCCATCAGTGAATTTCATTTGGACTACTTATTTCTGTTTTGAGAAGTCAGATAATTTGGTAATTGAACATGGTCACAAAATAACAAAGAATGACTTCTTCCTTCCTTTTCTTGCTGTCATCTGGGCCATTGCTTATATGTATCCGCAGATATACACTATGAAAAGAGGAAGTGGGACATTACATCATACTCAGCTACAAGGCTATCTCTTTTTACCTTGTGGAAAACACACAGCAAATGTTTAGGTTAACTCATCTCTAGGCATCAATGTGATACTTTGATTTAATGTTTTAGATCATGGTGAGATGGGTAAACAGTGTCAGACTTTATTCCTAACCCTGGAACATGGAACTTAGCAGTGAGCAATCACTTGGCAGCTTGGCCCATATAATATTTTCTGTTTTTTTTTATTTGCCTATTTGATAACCTTCTGTCATAGTTAATGAGCAGCTAACCTCCCACCTCCCCTTACTAGAACAGTACTGTCTAACTGAAATGATGTGGATTAAAAAGGAGTAGAAGCCTAACAAACGGGCTTATATAGCAGAAGACAGCTATGACTGAAGTTAGTCTTGCTCCTAGGGTAAAATAAAAGGGCATTTAAAAAAGCAGCATCTGTACAGTGGCGGGTGCCATTTATGTCATTACTCTGCTCAAATGAGCAGCACATCAGCCATTGATATTAGGGTACATCTCAGATGAGGCAATCTACAGACTTACATATGTGGTTGCCGAGCAGAATATAGCCTAATATGGCAGACATTATTGGAGCAGATTAAATGATACTTATAAAGCTAAGTGCTTGTGCAGTACTAGAATTTCTGTTTTAATAAGACAGTGTCCAGTGGAATGTGAAAGATTACCTTACTTATTATATATTTTAATAAAACCTTTACATTTACTCATCTTTTGTGAGCTACCTTCAGCTTTCATATATTGTAACTAGCTGGACATGGCTCTGTGTTTGCTCTATCAGCTACATTCCTTAGTCTGGTTAGTGCTTCAGAGGTAAAATTTACCTGCTACTTCTGTTAACCCTTCTGGGAAGTGAGAACTGAAATGCAAAATGTCCTGCCTGAAGATTTGTAAGAAAATATTTACTCATTTGTGACTCACAAAGAGCACCAGCAAATTTTAAAAGTTAAATTAAATGTACTTATTGGATATGTTAACCAGGACAGCCCAGATGGGCAGATTCCATTTTTAGCAGAGGTCTGAAAAAAAATTCCAACACGCAGTAAAAGCAGTACAATGACTTGTATAATATGTAGAAACATAAGCAATTTCTCTGAAACATTTGTAACAAATCAGTCATAGGAAAACCTCTTATCAGTTAAAGTGCAGAGAAAGCTATCTTACTGAAACTAAATATAACAACAGCATACGTGTGCTAAACATACTATAAAGAGTGGATGTAGCAACAGCAGGAATATGATAACATACACCAGATTCTAATATATGTTGAACAGCTATGTTAGTATGAGTATATCTCAGGTAGTAGACAATATCACATAATTTTGTACATGCACATATTTATTATCTAGTCATATATTTATAGTATCTACAGCCAAACTGGAAATGTGGAGGAGGGGGTAGAAATATTAAAAGACTGAGGGGCACAGGCCAAGTCATATACTTCAACTTGGAAATGTTTAGGCAGAGAATAATAAAAAGCCTCACAAAGTCAGAGATTACCTTAATTACTTCAATCCCCTCTCTGCTGTGTTTTAATGTGCAAGAAATGTGGGTAAATAAGCCTGGGGTATCCTTCTTTGGGCCATAAATATTACAGAGCGATAACCTATTCCCTTCTAATTCTATCTTAATTAGTAGCCACCTATGGGACTCCAGGAGCTTTCGCAGCAGCTTGCCACTAATGTATGTTGCCATAGCTCGGTTAGAGGAGTGCACTAAACTTACTAAGGGAGTTCTCATTAAAGCTTGTTAGCATTTATTAATGTCAGTGGCTCAACAGGTAACATGGTCATCTTTTGCACTGGTAGCTCAAAAGGCTGAAGGTTCATTTCTCACAATAGCTGGTTTTCATTTCCCAGTTGTTGAGTCTTTCGGCTTTTCCAGGTTAGGGGTTGCCACAGCGGAACTCCGGTCCGCTAATGATTGGCAGTAGATTTTTTACGTGCCAAGTTGCCAGCCTTGTCGCACAACCTTCAACGAAGGTACGCCCATTCACGCATGTCTCCATGCAGAAGATGCTCTAGCTGAGAATCAAACCAGACAGCGTCTTACTGTGAGGTGACAACGCTACCGCAGCACCACCCAGTAAGAGTGAATAAATAAATATATACATAATAATAAAAAAGTTTGTGGTGATGCTTAGCAGCCTTAACTTCCTAGATGAACAATACAACTAGCTTATTCCTACTTACAAAATGCTTAGAAGCACATTGCTTTATAATTTAGGCCTCTAACATTAATGCTAAATAAATGTACTTGTGTCATAGTTGAACACATAATAAAGGAAAAGCAAAGTATGCTAAGGAAAGGTCACCATTGGAAAATGACTACTGTAATTGCACTCTAGCAGGGGAAGGTGGATTAAAAACACAAAGTCATTAAATAAGTTAACTCTTTCTCATAATTCCAGCCAATTTAAATAAGACATTAGCATTTGCGATAGCATATTTTTCTCATCAGGTCAAGTCTTTTACTAAAGATACCTACCTGTGCCCCACTGCTTGGGCTTTGTCTTATGGGGTTTCCCATCATGTTTTTGTGTATTCCCTTCTTTTATGACTATCCTGAGTCCAGTGTAGCATGAGCATTGACTTTTCTTTTTTGTCCTGCAGTCACTGAATTATTGTCTTTGAAATCCTTAGAATGGTCCAGGGAAGAACATATATTTTAGATTTCCATGGTGAACAGCTGCCTGCTGGCCGACTTGCTTGGTGGGCTTGCTGAGTTGACTGCCAACTACACTAGTATGTGTATCAATCAAGAAATCACTGCTTTGCTCTGTTGTTACTTAGGTAGCCAGCAAAACTATTGCAAATTTCCCAGATCCATTTCCACTTCTGACATCTTGTGGGTTGCTGGATGATGTGACAAGCTCGTGATTGGAGACAGCTCAGAAAATCAGGTTCAGAGATAGAGTAATAATTTTTCCAACAAAAAGGGGGAAAAAAGCTTCTTCTGCAAAAAGGCTTCTTCTGGGTTTTTAAAAGAATGCCTTTGATTAACAAAGTTGTTGAATGCTTGAAGAGGGAGCCTAACCTAGCTTTCTAACACGAGGATTGGATATGTAGGGAGGCAAGTTTGTGAGGAATAACTTTCTGAGAGTAATCCTGGAAAGGCCTCATCTTGGAACCATATAAATATAAGTTTTTCCCCTACTTTGTTAAGTGAAAAATTCTACCTTTTTGGCAAAACTCAGCAACTTCATAATAATTTGTCCAGGGACTTGGCCTGGCTTGGGAGGAGGGGATTCAGGTAATGGTGGGCATGTTCAATAGTAATCTTGCAGCTTAGTCCCACTGACTTTGGAAGTGTCTCCAGCAAGATTCGTGTGAAGTTTCTATTCCTGGCTCCTTCCCTCAAGTCATTTAATCACATATAGTTCCATCTGAGCTGGTTGTTCAGGTCATCAACTTTCTGCATTAATTTGATGATGGCTCTTGCATGAATGGAAAGCTTCATCTGAAGGCCCCAATTTCTTTTTTTGTCAGTGGACACCACTGACTCTAGAAACTTAACTTTTCAGTGGAGCTACTGGATCGGGACAAGTTGTTTCAACTACAGCTCTCAACCTTCCATCTCCAAAATGAGGAACACTAGCCCTCATAATCTGGAACAAATGGGCAAAATGTAGAACGCATACTAATGGCTTACTAACAACTTTAACTAGGAAGGTCATAGGATGGTTAAAACATGCAGGTTTTACTTATAAAGAAGATATTTTAATGAATTAATATGATTAATTTCTATTTACCATGGATTTCACTTAAAAAAATTCCTAACACTGAATGTGTGACAGACTCTTTCAATGTGGAACTTCGAGGAACATGAACTTTTTAAGACCCCAAATGAGGTACGTTACTCGTAATGAGGTACACTTGAGAGGTATGGTTTCAACTCCATTGTGTCAACAAACATAAATTTACTTAGCGGGGTTTACTACAAGTGCTGACATGTTAGTACTTCATGACACACTTGCTCCCTGCAACTTAATTTGAAAAGTAAGTGTTCTCACTCCCACTAGTCTGATCTCCTGCAACTACTTAGCCCTCCCAACATCTGACCCTATAAAAATGTATAGCCCTTCCAGAGCCATAACTTTAAACCAAAACTCCTGATGAGTACCTAATCCATATCCTCATTCCCTTACCCTAAAAGTTCTACACCTTTCTCTAAACCTAAATTCCCCAGTCAGTCCCTAACCCTAAAACTCCCTTCTCACTTCCAAACCCTAAAACTCTCACCCTGCTCCCTAAATCTAAACCTCCCTTGTCAATCCCTAACCCTAAAACTCCCTTCTCACTTCCTAACCCTAAAATTCTCACCCTGTTCCCTAAATCTAAACCTCCCTTGTTAATCCCTAACCCTAAAACTCCCTTGCCACTCCCTAACCATAAAACTCCTTTGCCACTTCCTAACCCTAAACCTCCCTGTCTGCTGCCTAACCCTAATCTCCTTCCTGATCACTGCCCAGATCTATAGTCTTACCTTCTGCCACTCCTTCCCCAGATATTTGCCTGATCTCATACCCAAGTCTAAGGATGAGTATCAACCAAAATGAGCTACCAAATGCTACTATCCCTGGCTTTAAGACAGTGGACTTTGAGCACTTGGGACTCAAATGCTTGTAGTAAAACATGTTTTCTGATTTTTTTAATAGTGCAATGTAAGTATGATGTATAAAACTCTGGCAACTATTGACTGCTGTGTTGAAGAAGTAATTCATGTTTATTACATAATAATCCCAAAGATTCATAAAGATCCCCATGATGGGTTTTAAGGGTCACTGTAAAAAAGGCCCTGTTTCCATGATGCAATGATTTCTTATTCAGTGACACATTAGTTGCAATGAGAAAGCCGTCATTATGGACTATTTTGCATGTCTTGGAATCACAGTTAACTACCACAGAGTGGTATTTAACACTTTCTGCAGTAGTTAACAGAGCTGGGATCTACATAATGTAAGTAGAGGCACACCCCCTCATTCACCCTCTCACACACAACACACACACACACACACACACACACACACACACACACACACACACACACACACACACACACACACACACACACACACACACACACACACCATTGATATCATAACTGTCCCTGTGTTGCCTGAACATCCCCAGTGTCTCCTTTTCTATCTGCCCTGGTAATTCATGGATGATTACAGTCAGCCATTAATGCCAGACATTTGAATTTCACGCTTTATATCATTCAGTAGATGCATGCTAGGGCAAAAGCTGTTATCCTACTGACTATGAGGTTGAAAGGTATGCTTAATTTTTCCTGTCCCTCTCCCTTGTATATCACAACAAGTTGCAAGCATTGCACAATGGCTAAGATCCTTAATATATGCTTAAAAGACCCTGCTGCATTAACTTCTTCATTAGCGCAGCGGGTTACTACTGGGGTTTGGTATGTCAAGGGTGCACAGCTTAAATTCTTTCCTTTGCTTTTGTACTTTTCTTAATATGTATTTTTGAACTTGATTCCTGGTGTGTAGTGGTAGCACAGAAGACTAATATCCTCTAAGCTGGACACACACACACACACACACACACACACACACACACACACACACACACACACACACACACACACACACACACACACACACACACACACACACACACACACACACACACACACACACACACCTTAACTCCTCACTAACTGCCATTCTGCTACCTTATACGCAGACACATGGGATTTCTAGAACCAAATTGTAAACCTAGCTATGAATTTTTTACTGAATCTCATTAAGAACAAAAAAAAATACAGGGTTACAGTTAATGAAACAAAGGCAATTGTGTTAGCATGCTGTTTACCGAAAGAGAATGCATTTTAGAATGTTTTCAAGCTTGTACAAATTACAGCAAAACATTACGTTATCTAATTCCTATGGCAGTAATATTTTTTTTCAGAAAAGACATAAAAGTGTCATGCCAGTCTTTATAAACTGCAGTAGGATATTCCCTGGAATTCATTGATGATTATGTAGGCTTGTCACTAGCTTAGATGATTTATGTATGTTAGCACGATGAGCAGCACTACTAATTGAATATAAATGCTGCTCATCGCGTCTACATATTTGCAGATACCTTTTTGTGGCCAGAAATAGTGTTCACGGCCATGAAACGGTGCTTGCAAGCACAAGCACAAGCCGAGCATGTAGACAAAACAGCTTACCTCGTGGCAAAAGTAAGATATGAGCAAAGCTGTAGCCCTGAAACATTAAGGGCAAGTACAGTGAAATAATTCTGAAGGAAGAGAAGTGAAATATGTAAAATAATAATGATTTATACTACAAAAATAAATACTAGGGAAGGGGAAATGAGTAAAGCGTACTCGTATATCTGCAGGCAAATGTGCAGAAGTGTTTAAGAAACATTGTTAACATAAATCTTGTAATACTGATGTAATGTTAATTAATGTCAATGACAATACAGGAGTTATGCACATAAATAAAAATGGACATGCTCACAAAGGATGTGATAGGGATATACAACTGCAGTGCAAAAGGGGTAGTTAAAATGTGATGCACATGTTAATAGAATGCAGAAATGAAATACCAGTTAGCAAGGACAGAAGATACATTATGGTATGAATGCATAGACTGCAGTAATGCATATGAGATATAAATATACATATATATATATATATATATATATATGTATATATATATATATATATATATATATATATATATATATATAAATATACATATATATATATATAGCTTGGAAATGTATGTATGCAAAGCCAAAAACTGCTGTATTCTCCACCTCAGCACATAAACACAAGAACAAATGAACCTTACACCTATCATATCATACACATTTGAAAGGGACATACTTTTGCAAATAGCTGTTATTAGCACCCATAGGAAAGGGGTTTATCACCTATAAACATGTACTATACAAGCCACATATTGTATAGTTATGGTAATATAATAATACACAACAGTGACAACACAGATTGGATGACATTACATGATTTCAAGTTTTCTACTGGTAATTTGCAAGCATCCCAGACATCATTATACTGAGCAAGCTTGCATGCACTTAAAGGGAACAGTAACATAACACCAAGTCAACAGTACCAACACAGAAAAATATGTTATAACAGAGGACCAATCAAAGTTTCTGATGGTCTGGCAGCATGCCATAGAGGACGACATGTTATCTGCCATTAAGCAGTATAGTGTGAGAAAAACAACTACAATAATAAAGAAGTGTCTGGATGAAGACATGCAATATGAAATGTAATTATTATGGAAATAGGTAATGCCTGTAAACAATTGGGCAATGAATGATGTAATAAACATTTGCATCATGTCATTTGTGAACATGTCAGGACAGATACCAGAGCAATGTATACCAATCATGGACACCACAAAAGTATAAATATTGGTTATGTCATGAAGGATACCATTGAAAGGCTTACAGTCCTACAGTGTAGGACAAAGCCTGAAAAAGGTGGCACTCTGTGCCATGACTATTGCTTATGTGTAAGCCACTGACACACAGATGTTACAAGGTTCAAAACCCCACCTATGGTAGTAGACTGCCTATAGATCTCTGTATAGACTGCATGTGTCACAGCAGATATCAATGGAGGCTGTCACAAATAACTGAAATCAATATACATAGTAAGAAAGGAGTTATGAATATAATATAAACAAATGTTAAACAGGAGCTACACGTTGCCACACAACAATGAGCAGTACAATATCAATGCTTCTTTTACAAGAAAGTTGTTTCCATTGTGTAGTGCACACACATTATCCCAGAAATGGACCACAGTCTATCTGCATAGGTATACTATACAAGCCAGTAATCAATGAACATGTCACAGGAGCACTCATATCACGACATATCCCAAATAACCATTTCACTGCCATGTATTCACAACCTGTGATGATATATCATTGTCCCACATAAAAATGGATGTGTGTGACTCTCCACCTATGCTGCATTATGACAGCATGTGTATGTGACATAAACAATCTCTTTGAGATAAAATGAATGGTGGAGGGCTCTCACACTGTAAATGCATACATTATAACTGTTGTGGATGCTGGTATAAGGCCACGCAATGTTAACAAGTCACTGAATGTGGATTTTGAGCACCTGACCATCTGACTACAGAAAATACATGATGTTGTAGAGAATGAATGTGTCACAGAAGTAGTATCACCACAACTGGGAGATACAGTGGCATGTCAAGGCATTACATCATGTCTTTGTTGTAAGGGATATGTGTGCCTGTATTTAATAGCTGTACTAAAGCAGTAACACACAGAATGTTTGCTTATACCCTCGTGCCAGAGGATAATACTTACTTCATATGTTACATAAGGAAAATGTAATCACTTGTTATCATTACTCTGAATAAAATCACTGCTATGTGAGAAATTATCACAGCTTTTTGTAGGAGGAATCAACATCTATATATGTACTCAGCAGATGTGTTTGTTAACAGTGTTACGTACATGTACAGTCACAATAAGACTGACACCACATAGTCTGAGCAGTAATAACTGGATTTGAACTAACTACCTAAGATCACAAGTTACAGATTAGAAGTGCCACATGACATGCTGTGGTACAGCTGGGAAAGGGCATGGTTAAATGGATGATATCACCACTGTTTATTAGCTGGTTATTTAGGTTAAAAAGTGGTTGAAGTGCACAATAACACCATACAGCTACTACATCATAGAGTGAAGAGCAGTAAACATAGTATGAGGGTCAAAGACACATTTACAGTTGGCCTCAAACATCCTACATATGTAGTTACACAACATCAACAGCACTGCATCAAAGTCACATAATACAGGAGAATTCACACAACAATTCTGAGGTATACAGTTGTGCTAACATTATGTTATCATTGTGTAACCAAAATTTATTTTCCCTAGGGATGCCAGGATTTGCTGGTGTAATGTTGTGCCAATGTAAATCCATCTCATATCTGGAAATGTAAATAAAGGTTGTTGTGAGGTTGCCAACAGAACATGACAGTAATCACATTCATAGTATTTAAGGAGGGATGGGCTCAAACCACCTAAGTACCTAGTTACACAATCAATACAGCACCTTATCAGCAGCCAGTGCCACAGGTAAATACTGAGTACAATTAAGGCATACAGCATCTATGAAGAGATGACATCAGCAGTGTAATAACAAGGAAATGTGTCTTATTAAATGACTTTTACAGACATCTGTGGTTGTAAAAGTTGCCAATGCAAATGTGTATAAACCAATCTTGAATTCATTTAACAGTCCACACACTTGTAAAAGTTAACTGTTGTATTCAAAACTCATACCTCTCTATTTACTCATTCTAAACAGTAGTGTAAGAAATGCAAGCACCATCGAAGTCTGACCTTTAAAGTATGAGAGTGCACTTTAGAAAGAATAACTTAATCACTGTGTTGCATCAGAGGTGTAGCCAGAGAATATAAGTTTGTAATCATGTGCTGTTATTGCTGCCCCAACACACCAGTTGTTTAAAAAATTGTAATGTTCCCCCAGCACTTCACGAATGTTTGCATCACTTTCCCTCTAAAACCATTGAACATATATGTTTCAAGGTAAGAAACTTTTATTGGAGACATTAATTTAGACAGTTGCAAACACAGTATGATTTTAAAAAGCCATGGTTTCTCTGTGTAATGTCAGGAAATTTGTACCCAGTAGAGTACAATGAATATGCCTAGCAACACCCATGTATTGCAAATCAAAAAAGTGGTATAAGGAAGCTCTGTGCAAATTTAAACACATTCTCCCCAGGGAAGTGGATATAGCACTAAGCATCACACACACACACACACACACACACACACACACACACACACACACACACACACACACACACACACACACACAAAACATATTTCCATTTTAGGCATCAAACTTCCTAACTATATAATTACACAGTCTAGAGAACACATTATTAGTCACATGCACCACAGCAGAAGTCTAACACTTAAAGGGAGAGAGTAGATTTTGTCAATATGACCTCATCAGTGTGTTGCAGAGAGGATGTTCCTGTAAAAAGTGGGGTATGGGAGCTGTATGAAAATTTAAATGCATTGTCCTCAGAGGAAGTGTATACAGCACCAAGCATTAAACACAAACACAAACACACACACACACACACACACACACACACACACAAACACAAACACACACACACACACACACACACACACACATGCATTTCCTATGTTGAGCATTGAACCTCCTTCCTAATTATTTACACAATGTACAGAGCACAGTGGTAGTCGCAAGTGCCACAGGAAAAGACTGACTTTAAAGATGTGAAAATGAAAATCATTGTTTGGAAAAGATGGTACTGTGCATTACAGGTTGTGCAACAAATGCATACGTGTACACAGGACAATGTAACATCACTATGATTGTCCCCTGTAATTACATACTTTTCTACTAACATTTAGATAATGTACTTCATGCACATTGTGTTACTGTGAGGGACACTGACATGCTTTACAGTATGAGATGCCAAAGAAATTCACAATTGTAAACCAGTGGATTATCAATCAAACTCTTCTGCCACATCATGCCGGGGATGTTTGGACATTTATATTGTCTCATACTTAAACAATGTGCATAGACAAGACAAACATGCAAATCATAGGACAGTGCAATGCAGAGAGTAACAGTGATGGATTGCATGAGAACAGCTTAACCAAATATGTAACACAATTGCAAGTGCAGACATTGCAGAGCAAATATACTTTAACTGACTGAAGTAATTGAGCAAGCATTAGTCTGACATCAAGATAAAGTGTTCACAAAATTAATGTGGACATAAAAATGTTGTGCAATGTAAAACAAAAATTATTTCAGTATCTTTTTTATTTTACTCTTTGAGCGCAGACTGTCAAACTGAATAGGGCTACTATGGCAAATTATTAGCGCATCCGTAATCATGTGTTGAAGTACTGAACATTGAATGGGAATTGGAAGTATTCTAGATCAGTACAAGACAGGCTTCATAATAGGGAGTGGGCAAATTAATATAGCAGCAGGATAATGATGTGTTAAGGAAATATGTAGCCAACATTTACAGCCAGACGAGTCAGACAAACATTCTGAAACATTTTTTCATCTATCTAGATTTGAACCTTTGAAGCATTTCTTTCTTTTTTTAAATGAGAAACATCTTTATTGAATTATCATTTATGACATAGGCAATCATACATTTAAATAAATGAAAACAAACCATATTGGCATATTTTCAGTTGCAAACATTATGCATCACATATAATCTACTTTAAAGTAATTGTCATTCAAACATTAAATAGTGCATTCAGTTCATGCCTTCTCTTAAACCTCATTCCTCCTCCAGAATATTATTCTGCATGTATTTTTCCCACAGTTATAATTTTTGTATGTAATTTGCTTCCACCCTTTTCTAAAGATCCCATTTCAAGTGCCATTATCTCTCTTACTATATTCACTGCTTCTAGTATGGTTGTTTTAAACTTTGATTTCCATTTTCTAGTAATTGCTTTTTTGGCTGCCACCAGAATCACACTCAGCAAGTCCTTACTATGTCTAGGCAATTCTGATTTTGTATCACAGCTCAAAAAAATGGCACAGCATGCAGCAGTTAGCATTGTTGTCTCACAGCAAGAAGACCTCTAGTTCGATTCTTGGCTGGGGTGCCTTCTGGACACAGTCTGCATGTCCTTCCTGTGTTCGCATGGGTTTCTTCCCAGTACTCTGGTTTCTTCTCACACTCCAAAGACATGGATTTGGAGCTCTTCTCCCAGGGTCTTCACTGAAAATGGGCTATGTACCAGTTGGACTTTCCTGGTAAACAAATGTTAAATAAACAAAAAAATAAATAAAAAGTAATAAATAAAAATCTCCTTAGTTACATTTATTTGCTCACCCAGTATTTCTGACAGAGTAGTCTGCAGGGAATTTTTAAAGTCTCATCACACTCCCAAAAAATATGTTCCCCATTACCTCTTTCTTCCTCAAAAAAAACCTCCAACTTATGCACTCTACCTGAGGAAAAATTCTTTGAAGTCTGCTTGGGTATAAAAATACCTATACAAGCACTTCCAATCAAAAATCCTAAATCTTCTGGACTTTGATGCAAATTTGGGAGACATACATGTATCTTTTCTAAACTATTCTGAATGATTTCTACAGTTATCATGCAATATTTTATATGCCCTACTAATTAACCCTTTTAAAACAAGCTTCTGCTCTAGATTATACTAAAATTTCTACCAGTGCTGATCTTTCACTTAGGGATCCCTCTATTCATTTCATTTTGCCTATACTCTGATATCAGTCTTGATAGGGAGGCAATCTCTTGCCTGCAGTTCAAATATATTCCTAGCCTCTTTCCGTTCTATTACCTTTCCCTCTCTGATTATTTGATCCCAATAACTTGGTTCTTTTGCGAGTTTTCCACAATAAATTCCAGATCCCACTTGAATTGCAGTCTTCCCTAACGGTAGAACCTCCTTTTTCCATTCCCATGTTGGCTTATTTCTTAGAATACTTTCTGCTACTTTATGAATATAATATTCTGTATGGTTATTGTTGTTCTCCTTAAGGATCTGCATCCAAAGTTCCAGTCTCTCCTTGTCTTTTGAGCTTTCCCCTGTTTGTGATAATCCCTTTCCACTTTGAATTATAGCATTCTGCTTGTGCTATGCATAGTAGCCTTAAATATGTAACTCTGAAATATCCCTTCAAATCAGGTAATCCCAAACTAACTTGTTCTATTGGAAAGTTCAGCTTATCCCACTTGACTCACCCTCTTCACCTTCCAAATAAAATCCTTCAACTCTTTATTAATTGCTATCCATAACATCTCATAAAAATATGCCTGAGCTGTGTATAAAACTAAAGGGACTAAAATATTTTCACTGCCTTGTATCTTGCTATCCATATCTATAACACAGAGGTCCTAGTTTGTCATTTTTTATCTTTTGTTTATTCTCTTCCCACATATCATTAGCTGCCATAACAGAATCCATTTAACCCATACTCCTACATACTTCATTTATCATGTCCCCATATATATGGGCATTGCTGAACCAATTTGTGTGTGGGTACATAGTTTACAGCTATTGCCTTTGTTTTATCTGCATTAGTTTTGTATCCTGAACAGACTTAAAATAGTCTTAGAACATTTCACAACACTGAGATATCATTTTCTGTTTTTATTTGGTACAAACTAATATCATCTGCAAATAAAGCCAACTTTTCTTAGTTATCATACCAATTATATCCTTGAATTTTTGCTTCTCTTATTTTATTTGACAATAGCTGTAAATATAATGCAAATCAAAGGGAAAGATAACACGCCTGCCTTGTTCCTCTGTTCAGACAGAACTTATTAGAGAGGAATCCCCACATTAATTTTCACTCTGATCCCTCATTTATTCTCTTAATTAACTTTATTGTTGTGTCAGGGAATGCACATTTCCATTGCCTACTCATAAAGTCTCAGCTTGCTCTGTTGAATGCTTTCTCTGATTCAAGGCTCACCAACAACAATGGTATTTTCTTACATTCTGCTTCCCAGCGGATCATCATTGCTCTATTAATGTTTTCAAATGTTTACCTCCCCTCTACAAAAGCACATGGATCAATATTGGCATCACCTTTGTCAATCTTTTAGCAGTTATAGACTTTATAATCACGGTTAGAATCAAAATGGGCCTATATGAAGCTGGGACTGATAAGTCTTTACCATTGTTAGGTATTGCACCCACCACAGCTTTCTTCTAGGATGTTGGTGCTTCTTCTTTTAAAATACAGTTAAATAAAACCTTCCAGATATTTAGTAGTTTCTTTCCTCCTAGCTTCCAAACTTTCACAGGAATACCATCTATTCCTAGAGACTTTCCTGTAGGTTGGTTATACATCAACATTTAATCTCATCTCCTCCTATACTAACTGTTAGCAATTTAGCCTTATCTATCTCTAACCATGGCATATTTGATTTTTCTGTAAACCTTTCCATTTGTACTTTTTTCTTGATTTCCAAATTTCTCTGTTTAAAACAGATTTTCAGAACATTTCCAAAATATTTCTAATACCTATACAGAATCTCTGGTTATTTTCCTTGTGTATATGTGCCCTAAGCTTAGCAACAGCCCTTTCTACTTCCTGTTGCCTGAGCTGTTGTGGTAAAAGCTTTTGTGCTCTCACATTATTATTAAAAAAGTAATCTTTCTAAACTCATGCATATTATCCTGGTTGTCCCTTATTTTCTCTTTAGCGCCCTGTGGTTATGCCTTTTCTTATTCTGTGAGTTTCCCCTTATTCTGCAATACTTTAACCTTTGTCAGTCTCTCTAAATAATGCTTGTTACTCCTAAACCATATCTCTTTTTATTTTATTTCTACCCTACTTTTAAACTCCACTTTCATTTTATCTTTTTCCCTTGTTATATTTTCTGAAAATCGTTCTATTTTCCCTTATAACTCCTGAATAATTTCCACTACCCATTCCTTAAATTCTTTTATGTTTAAGAGATAGGCAGGGAAGTGCCAGTGTGCCATTTTTTATTTTAGTTATTATTGGCACATGATCTAATATAGTTATACATCTCAAAACTTTCAATTAAATGCACATGTCCCTGTGAAATATAATTTCTGTCTACTCTAGGCCAGTTTTTGTACCTTGGCATGGAGCATGTGAATTCAGTAGTAGGAGCTCAGAGAGAATTTACATACTCCATGCCAAATATTTTCATACTTTCTTCAGAAATCTTCTCTCTTTTTTGTTATATTATTCCTTCTAGATCCCCAGATACATCCACACAGTTACAAATCAAATTCAACCCCCCCTCTATAAGTAATACTCCCTTCTGAAAGCTGATTATTTTTCCCAGAATGTTCTTAAGCTCCATTGCAGCAGTTTTAGGTGGAATATAAATACATGCCAATGTAATCCTCTTGCCTTGCCAGTAGCCCCTTACTACTACAAATCTACCATTATTATCATTTTCCTCTTCTATCAATATTGAGGCTCCTCTAGCAATTAATATAAGTATTCCCTTTTTCATTTGTCCCAGATATTCCACTGAATAACCATTCTGAAATCCTTTCTTTAACAAATTCATAATGCTCAGTTCTTTCCAAAAGTGTTTCTTGTTGCACAGCTATTTGCACTCTGCATTTCTTAATAAAGTTGACTACTCTTTCTTTTTGTATATATCTGTGAGACCATTTACATTCAAAGATAGCATGGAAAGTAGTGCTATCATGATAAGTTATTATTTCCACTTATTAGCTATGCTTTTTTAATGTCTAATTTCAGCTTTTGTGCTGCATGCATACACCAATGCTTAGCAGGTTGACCTTCCATACAGTTGATTCTTGTAGTATACATTTGAACCTATGTCATGTCTTACAAGACATTTAGTTTCAATGAGGTCCCTCAAACCAAAGAAGAAACATACCCCTAAATCACCTCAATACAAACACACAAAACTATGCACAACAAAGTCCAGTCCTCCTAACAATACCACCTGTCCCATATTGACAGCTACACTCACAGGCCTTAATTAACCTATAATGAAGGTTATCCATGCTAAGATGCATGGTAAAACCTGTGCTTCTACTTACACTAAGTGGTGTCTGTTTTGGTCTTATCTTTATCCCTCTCACAGATGTAGAAATCAACTTGAATGCTTTTCAGAAAACATTTCCCTGGATTTACTATTCCTCCATGCAGGACTAGCTTAGTCCTGCATGGAGGTGGCTGTTTAGGAGCAGGACGGCAGAACGCCATGCATATTAATGAGGTGCGCTGCCTGAGACCCTAATCTTACATGGAGAGTGTAAGAGTGCAGGGGGAGTGTCTGAGAGCAGAGCTCTCAGAATATACATGCACCCGCAATGAAGAACAGCAGAAAAGCCCTAGAAATGAGTGAGACCACTCATAGGTGTCCGCATATCCCCACCAACATCCCCCCTGGTGTACAACAGCAAGTAAACACAAATAAAATGAACAAACATGCATTTCATTTTTTTAAAAAAATCTGATTCAACTAACCATAGGTGCGCGGTGTGCCCATCGCTTAGCTACGGTTAATGCAGCTTAGATGGCTGAAGAGGTTAACAAGGAAGATATATACAAGCAAAACACAGCATAGCAATAGTATAGTGGGCAGAGCATTTGCCTTATGAGCAGGCATTCCCGGTTCAAGTCCCACTGCAGCGCATTCCACTTTCTATGCCAAAGTACGTTATGAGTAATATTTATATTGCATAACCCACTAAATAACATACGTTTATGAACTGGAGTACTGCAGTAAATGCACATGTGAGGTGTCAGTGTCATAATGAGTAAAGCACTAGTAAGCAGGTTTAAGCACCAATAAACAGTAGTAAGCATATTTAAGCATTAGTAAGCAGGTTTAAGCCCGTTTGCACAGCAGTAAGCAATACCTACACTGGTTAACAAATTCTGAAGCTAAGTTTCTGTAAGCAGATGTAACGACAGGTTAGCAGTGCTTACTGTCGCGCAAAGCTACACAAACCTGCTTATAAATGCTCAAAAGTGCCTTAATCACTCTGTATCCAATGGGCCTTGTTCTGCCCATCAACAAAATAAACAGCCATGCAGGTCTCGAACCCAGGACTCTATACACCAGAGTTACAGTAGTTAACCACCAAGCCTTCACAGAAGTACAGAAGAATGAGGTATCAGCAAACAAGTCATCACCATAGTAAAACCAAACTGAACCTGTGAAAGGAATCAGTATACAGACATATGTGCCTTAACTCACTACATAACATAAATATGTGAACTGGAGTACAGCAGTAAGGCCAGAAGTCAGGTATAATTGTAATAGAGTGTTGAAGTCCCCACTAAAACACAAGGACTCCATACAGTGTATGTACACATGAATCATTGATACCAGGCATACATATAAGGTGTAATGAATAATAACTCAATGCCAAAAAGGAATTAAAATGCAAAATCTAATGTAAGCAATGCTAAGCATTGCACAGGCCAGCTTAGGAGATGTAAGCAATGTATAGACCAGCAAACACCATGTGCCCATTGTTATATCCCTTTAAACAATGCCAACCTTAGGTAAGCAGGTTTGCCCATAGCTTAGCCTTTTCAAAAAAAGGCCATTCACAGAAAAGTGTGGGAAATTGACTCTACATAAACCCAAGAGGCAGGAATACATCTCATAACTGGTTGTAGCTTCCCCTTGCAGGCACAATGGCGGTAAGGGGAAAAGGTGTGCATTTTCAGGAGCAGTGCTGGTGCATCCAGGAGTCCAAGGCCATGGCAGGACTCCTTGTCAAAGACCATGACCAGAGGTTGCTGCAGGGCCAGTACCAGGGCTCCCAATATAAGGTGGAGGCCTGGAACCATCTCGACCATGACCTCACCAGTGCCACTTGCATACCCCAAACTGGCGAGCAGGTCAGGCACCACTATGCCAACCTGAAGTGACATAAGGGGGACCTCTTGGAGGAGTGGCTCCAAGAGGTTAGAGCAGCAGGGGGTGTTCCAGTCGTGTTTAAGTATCACCCCACTATGCGTGTAATAATTACCAGCTCAGGTATATCATGGATAGGTATGGCTAAATATTCCTCCTATGTCCCCCACAGCTGCAATGGAGTGTGCTGCAAACCAGGAGGCCCATATCAGTTGTCTGGCGATGTTGTGATGAGGCAGGTCAGTAATACTCATGCATTCACTGTCATAGGAAATAAAACTAAAAGTAGTAGTAAATTAATTGCCTATATAAAGCATGTATTGTTCAAGGCAAGTACTGCATACACTAAAGAATATGGCAGGAATAGTATCATATTGTTTTATGTCAATAAAAGTGTTATAGCCTGACAGTAAAGGTCAAACTGCTGGACTGCATGTGTATACTCTGGTATCATATGGTAATGTAGATTAGCAATCTTGTAATAGTACTGTGGTATTAAGCACTGTTACCCACACTGTGCACCATAAATTGAATGTTCAGGAATTCCTGTATATGACAGGTGTAATTCCCAGAGCCCATTTTGTACAAATGAGAGACACATAAACAGAAAACAGGGAAAATGCAGACAACAAAACCTGAATAGCACATGCAACTGAGATGTGAACTGTTGATTTTTTAGCGCACACAGCCATGGTTCGAATCCTGCCAGTGGTAGAACTCCGCATACAGATTAATACCCCACAACTGTACAGATATGTCCAGAATGTCCAGTAAAGTGGCCCATATCTGTTGCCTATCAATCTGTCCCCCTGGGAAATCAGTGGGATGATCCCAGACGTATAGGCAGCAAACAGGAAATACAACTGATTGACACACATCTATGAGAACAAAGCTGGCACACTAGCAACTCCCCCATACCTTATGAGACTAATAAGCCACGTATGTCCCATTTATACCCCAACTTGTCAAGCTGTGGTCAGAGTGTGTACAGTAACAGAGTGAAATGTATGTGCATAATAGTAATGTGGAATCTGGTACTGTGTGTGGGAACATTCAGGTAGTGCTAATAAACACTTCTCCCACAGGTCTGTCAGATACCAACACTGTGTCCAGGAATACAAGAATGATACCCAGTACTGATACTGTTTACATTGGTACTGTATGGCAGTGTGACTGATGCAGTTGCACTGAATAATGAGGTATTACACATCACTGTCGCCCACACTGTCCTACAACATATAACTGTCTACCAAATCTGTATGAGTGTTGTAATAGAAGGTCAGAATGCAAAAGCACAGGGGAGTAATAAGACAGAAAGCAGATAGGAGATATACAACAATATCTATATAGCAGACACAACTGTGATGGACAGTGCTGAAGTTGTAGCAGACACAGCCATTGTCTGAATCCTGGGAGTCGATGTAGGCTGCATACAGAAACATACCCCACAACTGTACAGATGAGGACAGAATTTCCAGTATATGGGCCCATATCTGCTGCCTGTCCCCCTGGTCTGTCTGTGGGAAGATCCCAGATGTTTAGCCAGCAAACAGGGAATACAAGTGATTGTCAAATACCTATGAGAACAAACCTGTCACTAAAGCACCCCCCAAAACTGTTAGGAGAGTAATATTTCAAGTATGTCCTATCTACACTCCCATGTTGTCAAGCTGTGACCAGAGTGTGTACAGTAACAGAGTGAGATGTATGTGCATAATACTAATGTGTAATCTGGAAGTTTGTGTGGCAACAGTCAGGTAGTGCTAACAAACATTGCTCCCACAGCTACGTCGGATACGAACACTGTGCTGAGAAATACAGACCATTATAACCTGTACTGGTACTGTTCACTCTGGTATTGTAGAGAATTGTGTGCTGCAGTTTCTCTGAATAATAAAATATCACTGACCACTGTCACCCACACTGTGCTACATAATATAACTGTGTAGGAAAGCATGTATATGTGTGTGTGAGTGTCAGGTCACTAAGGGTGGAAGAGGCAATATTCTAGATATGTCCCAGCACATCAGCATGTGGTCAACACATGGCCAGAGTCTGTGCAGAAAGAGTCAGATAGCTATGTGCACAACATCAACCCAGAATCTGGGAGTATGTGTGGAAACAGTTAGTGTTAACAAACATTCCTTCCACAGGTATACCAGGTAAGAGGTGTATACTGCAGGTAAAACCAGTTCATGTGTAACGATGATGACAGCCATATCACTGTCCAAACTAAGGCTATAGGGTAGTGTAGTAAGACTTGTAAGGTACAGATTACAGCACTGACTAGGAAAATAATGTGGACTACAGGAATATACTAGTTGTTAATTGACATCTCCCCCCACCATATCTCCAACAATAATCAACATACCCACCCCAACTGGTATGTAATGACACCCATGTTCTGATACTTTCCAATTGTTTGATAAATATTTTAATGGTTCCCATGCATGTGCTATATTGAATTGTTCCAACATTGGTGGCTTGGTGCCATCAGTGTACCTGCATGTTGTTCTTATTACCACTGTGGTCCCATATATGCATGTGTTCTGTTTGCTATGCAACTGTTCCGTATCTGGTGTTTGGGTTAATGGGAATATCTATGCTGTTATACCTAACCCTGGAATGTGTTGACTATTACTAACCCACATATGATGAAATCTAAACACTATAGCATACTTGGGAAGGCCGATCCCAGTGGACCCACCTGTCCCACCTCAGCTGGCTGTGGCACCAGGCACCAGCATGTCTGGGGCCCAACCCGGGACTCCATGTCCGTTGGCCCTGCACCACCTTCGGGTGGAACCGCCTCAGGGGATGGTGCTTGCCCCCCCAGGAGCGGGCACGGACAGGAACCTGTCACCCGTCTCCAGTTCGGGGTCATGGTGCATAGAGAGCTCAACCAGCAGCTTGATGATCTTCTACGCCAGCTCGAGGGCCATGTGTCACAACTAGAGTGTCAGTCTGGTGCTGTGACTCAGCTCCCAGTACAGCCACCTTCGGGGCTGTGAAGATATAACTGCCCATGGGTGGGGACCTCAGTGCCAATGTTTCCACTAGGGGGCTCATGGGCTTCCGATTTCCTAACACCCTTCCCCATCAGGGTGTTTACCCCCTACATGTGTCATATACCGTCCCTGTATGTGTCTTGTTTGTCTTGTCTGTTAACCTTCCCAACCTACTTCCCCAAATATACCTACTACCCCTCCCCAATATCCCAATCTCATCTGAAAAAGAAAAAAAAAGGGCAATCTGTACCCACAATAAAATCTCGCCCCATACATAGCTGTCCATTTTGCACACATGTTCATTGGACACATGTAATCCGGACTAATTGGCATCACAACCTATTATTGTTGTCCTCATCCCCTCCCAGGTTTGAGTGTCCAAGTCTACCTTCAAATTCAGAGTATATGCACAGCTGTTGCTGTAGAAGAAATGGGCAGCTATGGACCTTCCCTACACCCTTCCTGCAGATCCCTGGCTAAGTTCCCTACTGTCTTTCCCTCTTTGTTCCCCTTTTTTCACCACTTTCCTATCAACCCCTTTTTCTTTTCTTTTAAAGAAATTAGCGCAGGAGTAAGCACTTTTAACCAGCAGTAAGTGGGTTTAAGCCTGTTTGCATGGGAGTAAGCAATGCCTACACAGGTTAAGCAATTCAAAAGCGAACTGAGTATAAGAAACTGTAACCGGAAGTTAGCAGTGCTTACCTCTGCGCAAACCCATGCAAACCTGCTTGCAACTGCTCAAAAGTGTCTTAGTGACTCTGTATCCAATGACCCTTGTTTTTCCCAGCAGCAAAATGAACAGCATCTGCAAGGCTCGAACCCAGGACCCTACACACCATAAACAAAGTGATTTAACACTAAGCCATGCCAGATATAAATAACCCTGATGTATTCACAAACATATCATCCAGCCCAGTCATTCAACAGCACAGAGACTCTATTCCAACATGCAGATGTATGTGTGTGTGTAAATATATTAATATCTAAACAGATGCAACATATCTATATATGTAGATATATATATATATATATATATATATATATATATATATATATATATATAAATATATACAAATATATATATATATATATATATATATATATATATATATATATATGTGTACATATATACATGCGAATGCCTACATCTATAGATATATATATGTCTGCATCTATATGTCTAAATATATACGGCAAATATATGTATATACATATATATATATATATATATATATATATATATATATATATATATATATATATAGACATACATCTGTAGATAACAATGGGGAAATAACAAAAACATATATGTCCACATTCAACGTTAATGGATTTAGGAGGCCCCAAACAATATACGTCTTGTACGAATAGATATATCCCCCCAAAGCCAAACACGTCCCCCCTGCAATTCACTACCAAGTGTTGCAGATCCCATAACCAGGACCAGACATGACATGGGCATCCCTAGGATACATATACACAGACACATATATGCAGATACAGATATATATATATATATATATATATATATATATATATATATATATATAACTACACATACACACACAGAGATATGTACAGTAACATACATACATGTAGTACGTGCACACAATATGGAACAGCCACTATTACTACAGTTACCACCTTACCAACTGGAGACTGTATGAGCCACCCATACAAATGACATTCATTGCCTGCAACATATCAAGGATATAACACCACACACAGGTGTGCATAAATGGGAAAGCTTTATTTGTGTACTATTACAGTTGTATATGCCATGTCATATAGCTGTTTAGACACGGACATCCATATAAACTGAGTAATGCAACTGTGAAACAGTTATACTAATACAGTAGTCTGGAAAAGTTAACAAATGTTGCTGTCCAGGCCAAGGCCATCAAGTAGTACTATAGTAAAGATAGACTGGGCCACAGGATACCAAACAATCAATGGTAAGTAATGCAGGTGTATAGTTCAGCAGCCTCTATCTACACTCTGTAGACAATCCCTAGGGGGTAAAGACCTCAGTTAACACAATGGGATGTAACTATTACATAAAAAGGCACAACTGACACCATCACAAGCACACTGACAAACAGAGCAGTCTGTATGGCAGGTGGCAGTAGGCCTGCATTTAACCAAGGTGGATTGTATGGTAATGTACATCCATATACCTTAAGGCAGCTCATCCCAATGGTCTTCAGGACTTTGGGCTTTCAGGATTCTGTAGTGCTCCCATATACATATATGTATATATAGATATATGTATACATAGATATATGTATATGTATATATAGATATATGTATTTAGATTTATAGGTTCATCGGTAGGTACTAGGCTATTGGCCCTCTAGGGCCTATATAAGACTAGCCAAACTGTACCCTGTCTTTTGCCACCCAGGAAAATTGTTTTCCTGTGCCCCTGTCAAGCAGAGCCACAGAAATGATCCCCAGGGTGAATTTACTATCTCCCATCCAATCATCAAAATTTTTCTTGAAGAGTGCTAATGAGGAGGTTTGTTTGATATAGATAGATAGTTTGTTCCAGAGTATGGGAAGTCCCTGAGACAGGAATCTATCCCTTCAGTATGTTCTGTTTATTGTGATGACAAGGTTTAGGTCCCTAGAGTGTGTAGCTCGGAGGGATTGGGATTTCTTTACGTGGGCATGTCCAACAGCTCTGGGTTTGACATAGCTTTGTATGTTAGGCAGAGATCGCCTCTGAGTAGGCTATATATGTATGCACATCCTATGTGTACAGATATGCCCAGTTATGTTGGTATATATGTAGATATCAATAACTATATGTGCATACATATCTATTCTGATATACCTACGACTGTCAAAATATATGCAGATATCCATACATATATGTGGATATGTATCTCTTTCTAATATGTGTAGACATATATTGTTCTGTATATGTATATATCTGGGTGTTTATTTGTATATCTATGTACATATACATATCCATCTATGTATATCAACATGTATATCTGTATGTCTATATAGATATCTGGATATGTATATGTACATATATCATCACCATATGTCCTGAACAAGGAGTGTAGCCCTACCTTAGCCCCTGTAGACCCAACTTGTAGTGCAAGGGGATGTCAGGTATGTATAGCAGGCATACTTGTAGAGTATTGCTACTGTAATAGGGATTGTCTTCACAGACATGGTGTGTGTGGGAGGTCACATCTGCTTTAGCATTTGCACCATTGGCTACTGACAGACATCCTAAGGACATCATAGTACAGTAGCACTGCTAGCACATAATGCTCCTGTGGACTATGGCAGAGATAATGGCCAATGTATGTGGACAGTCTGACACACTGGACAGTCCAGAGGTATACACATAATCCTTTAGTGCAAGACATGTGGACCAGTCCTGACAATGTGGATGTTAAGAGCCATGTAGATGGGTATAACACGTAACTACTGGTATACATTTGCCCCCATAGGTTATGCATTCACACACCCTGTCTGTCCTGCCACATTATAACCACTGGTAAGGGGGTGCCATGGCCACATACTACCCACTAGATATTGACATAGATCTGTACAGCATCCCACTGCTCTGTCTGACATACATGGCTGTTATGGTGGCTCAGCAGAAGTACATCTGGCAAGTAACTGAACATTACATCTCACTGGGTAAGTACACTAAGCTGCTAGGCATGTAACAAAGCACTGTGCAGGCTACAGCAGACTGGCTCAACACTGGCCTACATTTCCTATGGGGGAATGCACATGTACCTGCACATAGATAGCTGGCTCTACAGGCATGCCACAGCACAGAGTTTCATACACCTGTGTGTAAGTGCATCACCACAACCAATGTGAACACAGACACATCTACATATAGCATCCTAGCATATTATTACAGTATATGGACTATCTGTTCAACACCAAACTCATATGTACCACCCACACACTATCCCTACATATACTGGGCCATTACACAGTGTGGTCCGCTGCCTGTCTGTGGTATGGGACATGTGCATGTATGGCCCTACAATCATGTAAGCTGATAGGGTATCATACAGTGGAGCAGCATGTAACATCAGATAGAACAGGACCAAGAACAATGACATCTACCACAGTCTGTACACAGGCCAAGATACATATTAACAATACACACATTGCCGACAATCACCATAAGTACACAGACCTCAGTACTGTATACACAACCACAGAATGTCCAGGTTATGTCATCAAATGTAACCTCTGCTATACATTACATGTGTAGCAGTCTATCTCATTGGCTTGTTACCAGATATGATGTCAATAATTATGGTGTATAGTACATATGCACCCCTTACTGCATGACATATGTACAAAGTTGGCAGGGTTGTGGCTGGAGGCACATACACAGGGCCAATATTGACATGTTGCTGTGATAACCTCATACATTTACTGTTGTAGCAGGCTTTGTTGCACCATATGTCCTATGAGGTATATGAAGTCAGTAACTCTCACGGCTGTCACCATTTACAGGTTGCAATCCTCACACTACCTTCTGCAGTTCACAGATAGGTGTTCTGTGGGTAATACCTGAAACAAAAGGCACCACACACTAGCCAGTCTGCAGATGGCCCTACAGATGGGTGTTCCCCCATAAACATAACACTGACATGGCAGGTATGTAAACATGTAGGACAGCCATATCCACACACATCCTGTTAAACCAACATTACTCCAAATGCAGTATAGCAGCACTTACAGTCTGTAGTCAGGTCGGGCACATCCTCCTCCTGTGTGTTGGCCTGTTTCCACAGTGTGTGTTGTTAGAGGTAAACCCCAATCCATCTGTGATGCTGTTTATCAAACAACAGATCGAGTTCCTGCTCACAGTGAATGAAAGGCCCAATACTAACATGATTTTCCTAGATAATGGTGTGTGTTTCCATGCAATTGGCTTTGGGAATGTTACCACAGCTGTTCCACATGCCATCAGCTAGAGGAGGACTGCAATTCCTGCAGAGACCATCAGCTGATCCTGCGCATCACTTAAAATGCACATGCTGCTGCCTAAGGAAAGCAGGTGTAAGTCTACATATCCACCAGAGAGGGAGTAAGAGAGCCAGACAAAGGCACAAAAAAGCCAGGGAGGGGTGGGAGAGTAAAACCTACGCATGTTTGTGTCACACACCTACCAGTACAGGGTATCAAACCCCCGATGACTATGTAGTGCTATCACATGTCCATGCAGGTATTGGCTATTCTACATAAGTTACATGTTGTGGAGCCCTCAGAACGTATATGTGATGGTGAGTGACATCTACAACAGGGATATGGTAGCTATGTGGTAGGTGTAGTACACGTGCCTGCTCACATGAACAGGTGTCAGCATCAACACAGCCACACTCTCAAAGTGATGCATGCATATTGCCACACTTGGCAGGGCCAGGAATACAACTCATCACTAGTGGGATTGCCACAACACAGTACTGTGCAGGTATCACATGCACCATAGGAGTCATATGGAGGTTATATGTGCAAAGGGTATATGGAGGTGTCTGATATCAGACAGCATGCTTCAGTATGCCAATGGGGGTTGTAGTGAGTATGAATGTGGTCATACGCATCATACACCACACACACAGACACGGTGCCAGTATTGACATGCATGTCTGCACTGCTTCACGGCTGTGTTGTGATTGACTGTGCCAGATGGCTATATAAGGCTAGGTGATGGGTATACCTTGGCATTAGGCTACATGACAATGGTCTGCATTGTGGCTCATGGGTGTAGTGTCTGAAGTTGCCCACACAGGTGGATATTGTATTCACCATCCATGTGTGGCCAACGCTGTGCATTGCTTGCCATGTATGTGTTCCTTCTTCCATGATATGGACAGTGTATGGGATGTGCACACCTCACACATGCATGTACATTGACATGTGGAGCTGTACCTGGGGTGTCTGATCCATGTTGTATACACAGATCATTATCATCAGATGTGCCAGTCCTGGCCTCATGTAACGAGGACTGTTCATGGACAGCAGGTTGGCCCTGCACCTACATTGATAAGATGATACCGGTATTCCCTGGTGTTAGTGGCATCTGCTCATACAGGGCTTATGTTTAAGGCATGACATGTCCTTTGTGGGTCACATTTGATGGCACCACAGATGTTGCAGGTGTCCAGTGGGGAACATGGGGGAGGTGCACTGTCGGCATATACATGCCTATTGGACTGATGGACAGGGTGCCATGCCCTCTGTAGAGCACTGCAATCACACCATGGTTACTATCAGTGGGCAATATGTAGGGTACTACCAACTTAGCAGCTGTTGCCTAGGCAATTGTGTATGTGTATATGAAACATGGGTTGAGAGTGTACCCTGGGTATTACAAGGGTTACTAACATTGTTCAGCTGGCATTGATGTCATATTTAGAGGTATGGATTTGCACCCCAGCCTCTTGGCTATTTCACATCTGTTATCCCCATATGGTGGACATTGTGATATATACTTGGCTCAACCATATAAGAAGTTTGCAAAACCCACTCCACATTGAGTCCAGTTGTTACACACTCACAGCCACTGCCACACAGGATACACTTGACAAATACAGACACACACACACACACACACACACACACACACACACACACACACACACACACACACACACACACTCACACACACACACACACACACACACTCACACACACACTCACACACACACGCACACACACACACACACACACACACTCACACACACACACTCACACACACACTCACACTACACACACACACACACACACACACACACACACACACACACACACACACACACACACACACACACACGTTATAGGATGCGCCATAGAGATTACCGGAGTTCTCCTTCCCCAAAGCTGTATTTCACAGTGAATGACATCAGCAGGATTGCCAAAGTAAGGCATTTGAATTGTAGTGAGTGTGACTAGCCTAAAATGCATTGCTCCCTACACAAACATAGAAACACACACAAAACATCCACAACTGCCATGTGTGTGCTAGAACCCCTACCAGAGTTCTATATATCACACTACAGCATGATGCTGTTATAGGATGCACCACGAAGATTACTGGAGTGCCCCTTCCCCAAAGGTGTATTTCACAGTGAATGACATCAGCAGGATTGCCAAAGTAGGGCATTTGAATTGTAATGAGTGTGACTAGCCTAAAATGCATTGTTCCCTACACAAACATAGAAACACGCACAAAACATCCACAACTGCCATGTGTGGGGATAGAACCCCTACCAGAGTTCTATATCACACTACAGCATGATGCTGTTATAGGACACACCACAGAGATTATTGGAGTGCCCTTTCCCCAAAGGTATATTTCACAGTGAATGACATCAGCAGGATTGCCAAAGTAGGGCATTTGAATTGTAGTGAGTGTGACTAGCCTAAAATGCATTGCTCCCTACACAAACATAGAAACACACACAAAACATCCACAACTGCCATGTGTGGGGATAGAACCCCTACCAGAGTTCTATATCAGACTACAGCATGATGCTGTTATAGGACACACCACAGAGATTACTGGAGTGCCCCTTCCCCAAAGGTGTATTTTACAGTGACTGCCAGGGTTGCCAAAGTAGGGCATTTGAATTGTAGTGAGTGTGACTAGCCTAAAATGCATTGCTCTCCACACACACACACACACACACACACACACACACACACACACACACACACACACACACACCAAGTCTGGGATTAGAACTCATACCTAACTATTCTATCGCACTACAGCAGTACGCAGCTATAGGACATGCTACGAAGATTACTGGGCTAGAACCTTCCCAGAGGTGTATTTCTAGGTGGATGAAATCAGCAGCCTTGCCAAAGTAGAGAATTTGAATTGTAGGGAGTGTGACTACCCTAAAAAGCATTGCTCTTTACACAGACAGAGTCAGACAGACACACACACACAAACACACTTGCCAAGTTGGGGATTAGAACTCCTACCTAAATAATTTGTCACACTACAGCAATATGCAGTTATAGGATGCACTATGGAGATTACTGGGCTACAACCTTCCCAGGAGGCTATTTCTAGGTGAATGACATCAGGAGCCTTGCCAATGTAGAGCATTTTAATTGTAGGGATTGTGACCATCCTAAAAAGCATTGCTCTCTACACATACAGAGTCAGACATACACACACACACACACACACACACACACACACACACACACACACACACACACACACACACACACACACACACACACACACACACACACACACACACACACACACACACACACACACACACACACCTGCCAAGTCTGGGATTAGAACTCCTACCTAACTATTTTATCACACTACAGCAGTACGCAGTTATAGGATGCACCACAGAGATTACTGGGCTACAACTCTTACAAAGGTGTATTTCACAATGGAAGACCTCAGCAGGCTTGTCATAGTAGGTCTATGGGGGGGCAGTGTGTGTGCATGGGTCATAACCCATTCATCTAGAGGTTGACACACCACATGTGGGCACCCACAGGGTCATATTTTACAGGTATGTATATACAGCTGCTAGATGACTACTTCCTTGTACAGTCATGTTGCACAACTAGCATGTGTACCACATAGTCTGTAATGCTGAAAGATACCAGTGGCTAGTATCTACAGTAAGTGACATCTGACCTCATGTGGTTGTGGCCCATTGGCTGTGTGCTGGGTGGGACAGGCCTGGATGGCTCCTTGTCACAGTCACCCTCTTCCACACATCTATGTACATCTACCTTTGGCTTATTATAGTGTGTTGTCCTTAGATATACGTCTGTATTCCTATCCACTGTGTGTGCAAAGCATATGTGGTGCATACTGAGGAGTGTCTGCACTAACATCTATGACTGCCAGATATGTCTGGTCCACTGGTGTTTGCAGACATGGCCTTCATGTGTTTGTGTGAGCATGTCCAGTATGACCTTTCAGTATGTTGTTGACTGACATTGCCTTCATTTCTCTGTGTGTGAGCATGCCCAGTATGCCCATCTGCATTGGATGTGTGGATCGAGTCCAGGTAGTTTGTACTGCAGTGCTGACCTTTGTGTTGTACACCTACAGGTAGCATACTGTTTCTGCAGGGCATCAGTTGATCATTTTGCATTCACTGTTACTACATTTCTACATAGGATGGGGGGCACCCTTGACTATTTCTATATTTCTACACAGGATTGGGGGGGCACACCTTACTGTTACTACATTTCTATGTAGGATGGGGGGCACATCTGACTATTTCTACATTTCTACACAGGATTGGAGGGACACTCCTAACTGTTACTTCATTTCTATGTAGAATGGGGGAGCACGCCTGACTATTTCTACATTTCTACACAGGATTGGGGGGCACACCTGACTGTTACTACAGTTCTATGTAGGATGGGGGGCACACCTGACTATTTCTACATTTCTACACAGGATTGGGGGGCACACCTGACTGTTATTATATTACTACGTAGGATGGGAGGGCACACCTGACACTTGTACACATTGGCTATGACTGTACTGGTATGTCAGGTACTCCATTTCATTCTGTATTCTTACCTATCATGCTGACTAGAGGTATACCAGTGTACTACAGATTTTAGCTTTGATTTACATACATATTAGTTTCTGACTTCCTACCCTTCAGAACTAATGTCCCACTGCCTGACCTGCTGTAGTCTGTCTGTGTAGGCCTGGGGTTACCCATAGGCATCATTCAGAGGCTTTGTATTTCCCTATGCCTGTCTTGCTGGCTGAGACTGTTGTTGGTTATGTGAACCTCCCTGACTGGCATGTGTGAATCATATGGACACACATGTCACCCAGCATATTTCCTGCAGTGGGTTTTGTCACCCTGTGTAGTACTGGCTACTACGGTGACTCCAGTATGTGTTACAGATGAAATGGTCTAATGGTTAAGGTATTTGCCTTACAAACACAAGGTGCAGGGTTTGAGTCTCAGAAGGGATAATTGACTAAGCTTACAATGGCTCACAAGGACAGTTAGCCTAGTACTAACCTATGAACCTATGGTGTCACTATGGATGTCTACTATCTGCTGCCATAACATTCATCCACCCAATTCCCTTGCATGCTCACATCCATACCATAGATACAGGTAACGACACATTCTAATCCATTTGGCAATTGGTAGGTTGATTGACTTACCTTGTGGGTGTGCCAGGGTTGAGGATGGTGCTGGAGGGCTGCCTATGTCAGATGCACATAGTACACTCCCTATACATGGTTGAGCATAGGTAGTGTCATGTCTGGCATCCCTTTTACTGTATGTGTGAGTCAGAGAGAGGTGTCATTCCCTGGGTCTCTACTGTGTCAGTGTATGTGCTATGCATTGTCTCTTTGCCAAGGCCTCAGCATACTGGGCACACCTCCATTGGCCTACTGTGGTAGGCTCAGGTTGTTCCTCCTCTGAGTCACTCTGTGCCTGTGCAGGCCTTGGCAATGGTGGGGGGCTGTGTGGCCCTGCCCTGTGCTGTTCTTGCTGCAGCTGTTTCCGCAGGATCATATTGTGTAGCATGGCACATACCATAACAATTTGGGTACATGTAGCTGGTGAGTACTGCAAGGCTCCACCGGATGTGTGTAGCTGGTGAGTACTGCAAGGCTCCACCGGATGTGTCCAGACACCGGAACCATGACTTGAGCATCCCAAACACATACTCCATTATAAGTCTGGTCTGTGCATGTGCCTCATTATGGTGTTCTTGTTCAGGTGTGTGTGCATTTCTGATGGGTGTCATCAGCCAAGCTTCAGTGTGCAACCAGCATCCCCCACTAGGTGACTATAGGGGATGTCCCCATTGGCAAATCTTTGGCACAGTTGCATCAGATGCCAAATGTGGGAATCGTGATAGCTTCCAGGGCAGCCAGCGCACACATTCATTATAATGCCCTGGGCATCGCACACAACCTGGCAGTTGATAGAGGGGAGGCCATTGTGGTTGATGTAGGCCCAACCCTGATCACTGTGCTTTGATGCTTTTGTGCATGCAGTCTATAGCACCCACTACCTCAGAGTATTATGCTATTTGGTGGAAGAGGCGCATATTGCTGGCCAACACCTCATGGGTGTTGAGAAAATATACGTGCTCACTGGCATGTGCTGACATGGCATCCAGGAACTGGTGGAATACTCTGGATGCTAATGCCTATGAAATCCCCATGATATCCCCAGTTGAGCTTTGGGAGGTACCTGTGGCTAGTATTCCTAGGCCTACACAAACCTTGGTATCCACTGGGATGGGTTCCCCCTGGTCAGTTCTGTGTGTCAGGTGTGGCTGGCACAGCTCAACAATTTGCTATAGGATGTCCATGGCCACCCCATAGTGTGCCACTATTTCCAGCTTATGTACTTCCTGGTAGGTTACCCTGGGTCTGTACACTTTTCTCCATCTCCTCACTGTGGGTTGTTCGGCAGCATTCACATCCTCACCACCCTCAGCCTCTTGCACATGTTGTTCTATGTTGCCTGCTGCAGTCCCTCTCATTTTGAAGTTATGTTTGCTAAAAGTTCCCCACTTGTATACACCAGTGGTGTAGAGTATGGGAAAAACCAGTGGGAAAGGTGTTTGCATAGTTTATAGTAGTTTTCTGGGCTGGGCTGGTCTGCTGACTGTGTAATTGGCTGATTCTGATACATTTCACCTGCCAGCTATGCTAGTTCTCCTTGATTACCTTCCTACTGCTGTTTTCCCTTCCCATTGCCTTCCTGTTTAAGCCCGGGGGTGAACTGCACAAACAGAGTGCTCAAATGTGCACAGTGCTGCTATTTCCTGGTTTAACTTGTTTTTCTTCTTTTAAAACCTGGTGTGCAGTGCACACACCTGCGTAGGCACTGTAAAGAGTGCTAGACAGATTCAGACACATCCCCTTGCTTAGCTGTGCTAAGCTAGGAGCACACCCGAGCCACAGGGCTCCAATCCACTTACAGTATGACCGACACCCCCCCCTATGATGTCAGCTAACTCCTATGCTTGCACCACGCTATTCCTAGTCTTACACTGTTGGGACCTGACTAGCATGCTGGAGAAAATTGGGATTCACTATCATTACCCTCATTTGCATAGGATTGCCTACTAATGCATAGTTACATGTCTCACACTGAGCATCCCCCCTTAGCAACCACTACTCACTGGCTGTATTGTTTTCTGCTTGCCATTGACTTTCATGGCAGAATAGTGATTTTAGTTAGAATGCTTATTTTAGGTTTATTTTATTATTTTCCCCTGATCCCATTTGTGAGCTGCTGCCCTATGCTTAAACAGCTGAGATCAGCTAAAAAAAATAAAAGTAGATTTTTTTTATTTTTTAAGCTGCACTGGCCTTATACTTGGCCATTGACATGCTTCCTGAGTGTTATGCAGCCTTTATTTGGATCTGTCAAAGCTCTGTTTTGGATTTTGCAGAAATGTACTCTGTTACTAACCGAGTACATTTCTGCAGATTACACTAGTCCTGCACGGCCGGTTGAAAGTTTTCTGGATCAGAAGTTCACCTCATTTGCATGGATTTCTTTTGCAAATGGGGTGATTTGCATACAGGGTCTTAGTCCATGCAGGCTAGTGCAGGAGTGCTCATGCACGCCCTTGCAGGATATTCCTGGATCGCACGGCAGACATATTGCCTTCTAAAGCCCCTGCACTGATCCTGCACACTGTGCAAGGCTTACAGAATCCGGGGAATTATCTTTTAGCAGTTAAAATAAATAAGTATTGTTTTTATTGCCCCTTCTCCATAGGAACATGAAACCAGATACACAGGTGTCTTCATCTACAAGCTTCTCATGTTTCACTGAAAACATTTATTTGCTAAAGGAAACTTTTCATTACATTCAATGTCCTTTTATTTACTTGCTTCCACTTAAAACTTGCTGTTATATCATGCCAGGGGTCATAATCCAGGCATTCCCTTATGCAAAAGTAAGAAAAATCATATCAATTTTACTTATATCATGCTCTGTATACCTTCTCTCACCTCAGTAACCTAAGATTACATCCTATTATCGTAAACATACTTTTGTCCAGACTTTCTTCTCTTTTTTTCAATGCAGTGCCCACATTTCTTAAAAATAACAAGAAAGAAAGAAAGAAGAAGGAAAAAAGGGCACCTGATTACTTTAGTATCCCTATAACACACAAAAATAATTGCTTTACTATATAACATGCAGTATATGTCATCTTTTATAAAAATACTCCCCAGGATTCATGAAGCTTGCGCCAGGTGCCGGAGTAGTGTCAGCGATCTACAACCCCCAAAGGCTTTTTTTTTCCCCTAACCCCCTTTTAAACACGGGTTTGGGGAACCGGGAATTTTAGCATGTTTTGGGGAAAAAATTTGGGTTTTTAAAAATTTTTTATTCTTTTTAAAACCCCCTTTTTCATTTTTTGCATAGGGGGTTTTTTGGGGTCCTAATTTTTTTTTTTTTTTTTTTTTTTTTTTTTTTTTTTTTTTCTATTTTTTTTTCACAAATTTTTTTTTTTTTTTTTTTTTTTTTTTTTTTTTTTTTTTTTTTTTTTTTTTTTTTTTTTTTTTTTTTTTTTTTTTTTTTTTTTTTTTTTTTTTTTTTTTTTTTTTTTTTTTTTTTTTTTTTTTAAAAAAAAAAAAAAAAAAAAAAAAAAAAAAAAAAAAAAAAAAAAAAAAAAAAAAAAAAAAAAAAAAAAAAAAAAAAAAAAAAAAAAAAAAAAAAAAAAAAAAAAAAAAAAAAAAAAAAAAAAAATAAAAAACAAAAAAATTTACTAAAAAAAAAAAAAAAAAAAAAAAAAAAAAAAAAAAATGGCTTTTTGAAAACATAAAATAGCCTAAAACCAAACTATTTATTGTTTTTCCCAAAGGGCTTTATCCCAATGGATAAAAATTAAACTATAAAATAAATTTAATTATCCCTAATAAAAAGTAAACCGGTGCCTTGCAAAATGGGATCACAAAAAATATATTTAATGTCATAAAACTGCAATTAAACTTCTGATTCCCCTAATAGTCAATGGATGCATGTACCCCAAAACCCATGGCAAAAGGGGTTGAAGGGCGTGAAGTTTCCCTGGAATAGGAATTATATCAATCCTGCAAATGATTTAAATAATCTAATCGCAAACAGGCGGAGTCCCAGGCTGGGAAAACCCGGTGGCCGGGGGAAAATGCTCAAAAGGGGGTGCCCCTTTACGGGAACACAAACAATTTTTTCCTTTGCTAAAAAAAAGGGGGTGTAATGCCCTTTCTTAGCTAAAACACAAGGTCTGAAAGTTCATGTACGGGGAAAAATTTATGAAAAGAAACCTTCACGCACCCCATTAAACGGAAATAGGGGCAATAAAAAAATCCCATGGTAAGGAAAAATATAATTAACACCTGGAACTCACAGTCCTGAAACACTAACAACTGCTGCAGCTCCTGCAGAAAAAAATTAAGAAAGAAAAAAAAGAAGAGAAAAAGCAAACTTAGAAATCCAAATAACACACCCAAAAATCCTTTTGAAAGTACAAAAAAACCCAGGGATCATGCCTGAAAAGGGGGAAGGGGTTGAAAATTGAAAAAAAGGGCAATAGATGTCATGGAAAAGCGTAAGTCAACCCAAAGGCCCCCAAAATGCAACCGCTGTAAAACCAATAATTAAGAACCCTGAGTGGTAGCAAAACAAAATTAACCAATTCATTGCAAATAAAAGGGTGAAAGCCCCAAACTTTGTATTAACATTACCATTGGTTATAAGCGGAACTTTTTATTACATTTGGGGGGGCCACCATACTTTGATTACCGCAGTGTTGGGAATGGGTGGTAATGATGCTAAACCATTCACACGGGAAAAATTTTCACCCCGGGGGTAACCACCAGGGCAAAGGGTGTAAGGCTTCAGGGTGGACAGGGATCATCAGCAATTGTTAGCTGTGCCCCCGCTAGAGCCAGAAGTAACAGGGGGGCCCATCCCAGGGGACACGAAGGTATGTGTAAGCTTGGAATCTACCCAGGTCCTTAAAAAGGGCCAAGGGGAAAATTGGGGATCCAAAGGGCTCAGCACCAGGGTACTAAGTTCCTGGATGATGTTACCCAGAAGGCACAAACCCCAAAACAGGAGGATTGGAGCAATGGTTTTTCCACCATGGGAATGGGGGTACTGGGTAATAACTGACTCACATCAAGCACCACCCTACAGGGTAGGCTACTAAACCCAAAGGGACCCCCTCCACAAGAGGATGTCAACCCCGGGGCAACAATTGGTGTCAGCCCTAACACATTCCCACATCTGGTGTAAGCACAGGACCCAGGGGACATCCCTTGGCCATGGGGGGATCGGTTGATGGAAGTGGATGATGACCCCCATCAGAAAGAACACACCAAAGGCCAAATGGGGAAACCGCGAAACCAAATATAAGACTGGGGGATGCAAAAAAATTCCATTCTTGGGACATATTGGGGGAAAACCTTGGTATCCCAGGAAATGTGCCCACACTTATAGTATGTGCCATGCTACACAATATGATTGGAAAAGCTGCACAGGGACGAAGGGAAGGTACAGCCCACCACCAGCCAAGGGAAAGGCACAGGGGCCCAGAACAACACCCTGTGCTGCCCCAGTAGGCAGATGGGGGCCCATTCCCAGTTGGAAAAGAGGGAATGTTAGCAAAACTGACAGTTAGGCACTCATGGACTACACCCTTCTCCACCGCCACCAGAAACAGGGATGGCACAAACCCGACCAGAAATTGCAGATAGGTTCTACTGTGGCACCTACATAGGGCCCTAACTTTTGTAACACAACCCCATGGAAAAGGTAAGTCAAACCAACAGAAATTAATTTCAGCATGTGCCCCATACTGATGTAGGGTTCATGATACTGGTAGGACATGCCCAACGCCGAGGACTCATAAGCATGGCAAAAAGGTCTGTGTCACCCCTTGATTAACTAACTGTCCCTCTTGGAGCAGACCAATTGCGGACCTGGGGTGTACCCTTTTCCCCACCACCTGCAAGGACCCAGGAGGAGGGTTTGAAAAACGGGTGTAGCCAAAAATGGGGAGTATCCCTGCGGAAAGAGAATTTTAATAGAACCCAAACACAGTTGCATATATGGATTCTCCACGAAAAAAACATGTGGAACACACCCCTGAAATTGTTAAATATTGCCTCCCGTGTGCTCTAAAAAGTACCTCCAATTGAACCAACCAGTCACAATTTCAAATAACATAATAAGCTACCGAGTGTCCAAGGGAGTGGTATATACAGGATAAAACACAAAAGGGTAGGAATGTGTTGAAATAACAAACGGCTGTACCCAAATGAAAGGGTGTATATTTAATTAAATTATTTATATTTTTATAATTAATAATTATTAAATAATATATTAAAATTTTAATTTTAATTTACATATATATTAAAAGGAAAAGGTATTTGATATATGGGGAAACAAAAGTGAATGTGGTTAAAAACTCTACATCCTGGAGGTAAAAAAAAATGGGATACCACCATACCATTTTTACATACCCACTAATCCGGGTTAAGGCCGGAACCAGATAAACCCCAAGGAGGTGTAAATACGATGTTAAGGGCAGTTATTATTTTTTTTTTTATTATTTTTAATTTTTTTAACTTATTTGAAGGGGGGGGTTTGTTTTGGGGACTTAATGTGTTTGTGGGTTACCTTTTTTTAAAAGGAGGTAAATTTTAAAGGGGGGGGGGCAACCCCTACAGGGGGTTCTTGGCCACCGCTAAGTAGTGTAGGAGGGTTTTTGTTTGGATGTTGGGTAGCAGTGTTCTGGTGTGGTTGTGTTCCTGTTGTGTTTTTTGAGTTATGTTGTGTTGTGGGGTTGGGGTCTGGGCCGGGTATGTGTGGTGTGGGTTTTGGGTTCCTGGACCCCTAAAGGGTTGAATTTAATAGGAAAAATGGTGCAACACACATTAACCCTCCAAACCTTTATGGGTAGGAGGTTTGTTAATTTAAAAATTGTGTTGGCGGGTGTGTGTTCCATGTATTTTTGGGGGAAGTCCCTTTTGGGGGTTGGCCCTGCCTATTTCTGGAAATTTTGGGTTTAGGACAAAATTTTTCCCATATGTAATGTAATATTGATAAATGCCTGATCAAAATACCTACATTTAAAAAAAGGATAAGATAAATGCTAAAAATAACATATTTAGGAAAGAAAGGAAAGTTTACCCTTTGTACTGACCTGGGTTTTGTCCTGAAATTCTGATGTGTGTAAAATGTCCCATAGGGAATGAAAAGGGGGAAACCCCTAGCCAAAATCAGTCCCCAAAAACTACAATACTGCAAATACCTATACAGAAAACACCTTTCATGTACCCTTAAATTCTGATGTTTTCCAAAATTCAAGGCTAAATCACCTGCAGTATACAAAAACTTTAAAATTTATCAATATTATACAAAATAGGTTTAAAATGGAAGGAACCCTATAATTCGATTATTTAAAAGATTCCTACACACCTGCTTTGCTATCAACCCCCCATACCCACACCCAAACAAATTACAATAAAATGTAATAAATCACAAATCATTCACTCACTGCATCTGCAGAACCAACATACCCAAACAAAAACATCCCATGTAAAAAAATTCTTTATAAAAGGGAACACTGCGAGTTACATTTTTTTGCACTAATCCCATTTAATTGTGTTACCGGTGTGTTACAATTACTGAGTAACGGGTACCCCTTGTACACCAAATCAAGGATGTCTGGTGAGCACACTGTAAACCACGTAACAGTTCATGGATAGCTATACAGCCTTGAGCTGCCCAAACATACTTGCCAGACTTAAACATCTGCAGAAGTATCAGGTACAAACAAACCCTGCATAAGTAGCAATGTTCTGAAATATAACAGCTGTACTCACACGTAGAACAAAATTGTCTAGCCATTACACACAATCCACGGAGTCATGAAGCTAATATATCTCTGTTTTCCCATATAGCTGTTGAAATATATCACAAACAACACATCCAGGCCGTCTTCCTGAAAGAAAGGGCCCGGACAACCCCAAAAGGAGTACTCAGTTATACACCACTGTTGCCATGGTATCGGAAGGGTAGCTGCACAGCTGATGTGCATCTAATTTACCCCAATTGGTGGTCAGGAAACATGTTACCGATATTTAACTAGAAAAGGATGGGTTATCACACATTCAAACCATGTATATACCAGCAGAATGTTACAAAGAAGATTAAAACACAAACGAAAAGGATTGAATCAATTTTTAAACACACCTCGGTTACTAATAAGGTATGTAGAACAGTCATTGTCTGTGTTTAGTACCTTTTCTGTAGTATTTAAAGTGCAAAACCATATAGTGGAAACAGTTATCTTGTAGTGATGTATTGTTGAGCATAGTAATGCTTGTAGTTTTTGTGTGTACTGTTAGGTAAAAGGCAAACACCCATACACCACAAGGGATGCTATATAAGGGCTTTGAACAGAAATTTTCCCCACCACCCCTGTCAGTGGCAGGGTTCCAACAAGTATGTGCTATAACAGGGGATAGTATATGTTGATATATTGTAAGTAGCCATATGTATGGGTTATTACTGAGAATAACATGTGGAAGGTTGGGCCACTGTCCAATTATGATTTTCATTGTGGGATATTGTGCCAATAACGGTGTAATGTACAGTATTGAAGGCAGATATGTATTACAAAAAAGCTTTTGTTATGTTAGGCAAACATTATTTATGTCTATTGGCATTTACAATACACAATAACAGGATACATATGTCTTTTAGTCACCCGACATTTTAAAGCATGATAGCAAATTGGAAGAGCTAGTTAACTATCCATGCACATAAGACATGTAATATGTGCAAAGGTAGGTACTAGGCTGTCTTAACAAGGGTATTTATAAGCCTAGCTAGAGTGTTTTTTCCACCCCATAGGTTAGTTCCTGTGCCTCTGAATGGCAGAGCCATTAGTTCCCTGTGCCTCTGTCCAGCAGAGCCACTGCAGTGATCCCTTGTCTGTCTCCCATCCACAGTAAAGGGTTTTCCCCTTGAAGAGTGCTAGTGAGGGGCCCTGCCTGATGTACATTGGAATCATGTTCCAAAGCATGGGAGTGTCCGGTCAGGAATCTATCCTCCAGCATCCTAGTCATCATTGTGGTTAGGTGTATATCCCTAGAGCATGTGGCTCTCAGGGGCCTCTGTTTAGGTGTAGCATATCCAGCAATACAGGTTGGACATGGGCCTTGTATGTCAAGCAGAGATCACCTGTGAGTATGGTATCCCGAGTACAGCTGGAGTTTCTTAGGTTGAGCTGTATAGGTCATCTGTTTGAGGTCAGTAATCCTCTTGGTGTGGTACTGTTGTGGTCTTCCAAGCTGTTGAAGTTGTATTGTAAGGTATATCCCAAATGGGGTGTTGTATCTTTTAATGGGTCTAATAAGTCATGAGTAGAGAGTCACAATGGCCCCCTTTGATCTGGATGCAAACCCATTAGAGATTAGGGGGCCATGTAGAAGGATATTCTAACCACCTTGTCATTATGGGTATCAAGGAGATTGCTATCTACTGGGGTTCCCGGATCCCTTATTACCTTTTCTGTATGTAGGGACTAGCACCTATGTGGTAGTCTGCAGGTAATTATTATATCCAAAGGGATGACTATGCACTTTAGGCATTCAGCTTGGCCATGATATTGACACCAGGTATCCTCTCAGTGACCCTTCCAGAGGGTGTCTGTAACAGCGGGGGAAACAATTATGCCCCCTTTTGCAGTGTCTGCAAACCTTTTCACCAAAGCCCTCCTGTGCTTGCCTTTTGTCAGAGAATTATATACCAAACATGAGGGGGACCCCTGGGGATGCCACTTGTAACTGGTATACAGTCGGACCTAGGGTATGCAACTCCCACTGTGTGGGTTCTGTCCTGAGCCATTTTGCAAACCATCACATGACGTAGGGGTTAATGTTCAGGCAGATGGGTATGTTGATAATACCAGAAGGGGGAATGGTGTTGAAAGCCTATGAGAGATCTAGGTAGGCTGTGTGAACCTCCTTACCCTCATCTAATGCCTTGGTAACTGTCTCTAAGAAGTCCACCAGGTTTAGGAGGCACAGTCGGCCCTTAACAATGCCAAATTGGGAGGGGTCATAGGTTTGGAGGTACCCAGTGTCTCTGTGACTGAGATTCATGATGTGCTCCATAGCCTTGCAGACCAGACTAGCCAGGCCTATAGGGCAATAAGTCCCGTGGTCCGTTGTGGCGCTACCTTTGTGGAGTGGGATAACTGTTGCTGTGTACCATTCAGGGGGCACTAAGCCCGATGTGAAGCTATTATTGAACATGATGCTAGGGGGGAGCCTTTTCTGAAGTTCATGTAAAACACAGCCTGGGATGTTGTCCGTCCCATGGATGCTGTGATATTGGCTTTAGAGGGGCAGCTTTGAGAGGGGGGGAAACTGAACCTATCTGCCAGGATGTTGCCAATATCAGTTGGTTCTGTAATGTTTGTGCCTTTGTGCTGTAACTCAGAGCAGATCTGGTTGTTGACATGAGATATGTGACATAGCTATAGAATGCTTGTGGTTGTTGTTGGAATTAGTGGGGGTTTTGTTTTTCTAGCTTTGGAGGATCTTATAAGGGATCTCACCTTCTTACTGAGGCTGACCAGGAGCCCTCCATGGATTGTACCCCTTTTGCAACAGTGTCTTCCTCCTGTAGTACAGTTTGTTTATGGCAGGGGACCACCAGATTGGTTTCCTTAATTAGGAGTATAGCATTTTGGTTCTGTTTGGGATAGCACAATCCATGCACTCTTTTAGTGCTTATAGAGTGCATTTGTGTAGGATTCAGCAGTTGTAACAGTATTGTCCATCTGCATGGGTGTCATAAATTCCCTCTGTCTAAAGAAGCAGGAAGTTGGCTTTGTAGACATTTTATACTGTGGTTCCCTTAATGGGGGGGGGGGCGGGATGTGGATATCAACGGTGTTCAGCTCATGGTCTTGGGAAAAGAAGTTGACTTCACGTGGGAGCCCCGTCACTCATGTTGGTAATGCCTAGGTCTAGGATATTGTTGCCCCTGGTGGGTGTGGATATGTTGATTCAGGGCATTGGTGTTTATAAATTTCCAGAAAGCGTTGAGCTAATGGGTTGGTACATGAGTATTTTCCCAGTTAATGGTGGTGTAGATTCAGGGAGACTATGTGATGGGTGGGGGGGGGGGAATGTTTACCTTCTCCACATGCCTGCCGGGGTCAGCCTTGGTTGGAGGGGCTTTACCTCCATTTTGGGAATGAGTGCATCTCTCACAGGTTGTAGTATTGCGTGGTAGGCGGACAGGCTTGTCTCTGTACATGAGGCAATGTGTACATTGCCTCAAGATGTCCAGATTCATCAGATAGACAGATGAGAACACTGGCAATTGACTCTTGGACATGCCTGAATATAGAACTAGATAAGTGAGGAAAGTGAGTACAAGAGCAATTTTACTCTAAGCACATGAGAAAAGTATGTACAAAACCTGTTTACGTCTAGGTAATGAGGAAGATAGAGTGCTATAGTAATTATTAGCTTACGTAGTGCTTACAAGTTCTGAACAAGTGCTGAGCATGAATAAGCAACCCAGATAGGGTCTTGGATAACATAAACACACGGCCCCCCCAACAGGTACACAAGCATATATCCATGTACACCACAGGGCTCCTGTACCCACAACTATGCAGGTACAAGCTGCACTCAGGCTGCATGGGACCTGTCCACATCACAGGTTGTATCATACACATATGGCAAAACAAGATGCTCTCCATGTACACATCATGTAAAACATAGCTCCATGTCAGGCTGTCTGCACTCTGAATGGTGCACACCAACAGGTATCACAACCCACAAAGGGCTCCCCTGATAATGGGAAGTACTGCACTACTACCCTGCTGAGTCTGGTCTGAAAGGCCATGAACCTCGATCAAATAATTGATGTCAGCAGTACAGATGTAGATGACAGTAAGTTGATGTCACACTGCATATCATAACCTTGCCAGGTCATAGGACATCATCACCCATACTGTGTTCCACCCCCTCAGTATACTACATGTACATTCCTATGTCACAGGAGTGTTTTGCAACGGGACCGCTGGCAGAACCAACACTACAGAAGCTGTCTGAATAATACATGCTCATCACACCAGTGGCAGCTGCAATATGTCAGGGTTAATGAATTTTATTCCCCTCATTGTAGTCCTCACAGACAAACAGAAGGCATCTGCCTATTGAAGTATGGAATGACTATGACCTAGGAGCAATAGCCTACTCAGGAGTGTTGTGGACAACATACAGAAGGGCTTTGTGGGTGAGGTGTGTGACATATGGCCACAATCTGACAGCTACATATTGCATTGTCACCCCTATGTTAATAACCCTGTACCCATGAACTACCACCTAGGCAGGGGCAACATAATGGACACTTGTGTTTAAGGGATGCAGCTGGGCAGTTGTCTTTCCTGTGATAGCTACGACCCCACCTGTCAGGTAGTCATATTTGGGAACCCTAAAATGACAGGGTGCCATCCATGAATTTAGAGATCATTGTGCCATAAAAAACTCAAGTGACCCATATCAGATCACATATTTCCTTTAAGGATTGGCCATGTGCAGATGGCCCACCCGCCTTCCCCTTCCCCCTCCCATGAGCATGATGCCCCCGAATAAATCCATGTCCAACCCAGTGATGTTGGACATGCTACATAAAATCCTGATCTCAACACATACTTCATGGACATCCACCTTCCACATGCTGGACAGATCCTTGTCCCATACACTTTACATAGTCCTGCCAATATGCATTCCTGTCCATCAAAGTGCCCTTGCTCCCCTCTCAGACATGGGGTGATGACCCATGGTAAATGTATCATTAACCCTGTGGATCAGTAATGTGGCACTGCTCCACCTGGCCCCACAGACCCGCCTTCAGCTACTGCCAGGTAACCTTTCATCCTAGATTCATACATGGCCCATGGCATATAGCCCACTAGTTGACTTTGACTGTACATGCTATAGTTGATATCCATCCCTGCAAATACCATCTGGCTAGCCAGTGTCCCATGTGTATCACATGTGCAAACAGGTGATACATGGCAGGATGTTGAATTGCTGTACAGTGCCATGTAAGATGGCAGAACACATACATGTAAAACCTTATGTGAGCAAGTCTGCAGGGTCACAGGTCATGTCTGTTAAGGAGTGTAAGCTTTTTATTTCATATAAAGCATTAATATTAATTAACTGCCCTTTAATGGGGGGGGACATCAAAACAGACCCAAAGGGGTATGAGCAATGTAATCAGGTGAAAAACACACAATATGGTGATAATATCCACTCACCATTGAGTGTCACATTTTGTGACACAAACAGTCAGTGTCATGTAGGTTTGCAAATACAACTATTTAAAAAATAAATGCAATACACATGTATGTTCAGCTGTAGCTCTGTATGTCTCTGTGAGTTACTGTGACCTGTCTCCATCATTATGTCTTCCAGGTATGCCCTGCAAGGCTACCCCTTTACCCCCTTGGAGGATGAGGCCCCCCTTCCTACCTACAATCATGATATCCTGTTCAGCCATGTGCCACAGGATGCACACAGGGATGCCCTGTGGATGGAACTTTCAGGAGGGTTAATGATGTGGGGGGCCACAACCACATACCAGCAGGTGCAGACACTGTACAGACCTCATTAGATGGAAAAAAACTGCAAATGCAATCCCCGGGAACAAGGTGCAACAGGTGGTGGACCACCAACCCAGCCCCACTCACATGTACCCAGGAGCTACTGGCCAACCTGGGGAACCTGCAGAACCACATCCACAAGCCTTAGCTGAAGTGGAGGGGGGGTCTCTCAACCACTGAGCCTGGAGTTGCCTGGTAAGTCATACTGCACCTATAACAACTATATTCCATATATTGCATGTGTCACTGTACAATATGTAATGTAACATCATATGCAAGGCATGTATAAAACATGCCCATACTATAGTATGCTACTCTGTGTATGCCCCATTTCATACACCATAGTATAGAATGTACTGGTGTATGTGTTTTGAAAGACATTGCACCCCGTAGCCATTATACAGGTGGATAATGCTCATACTGCTGTGTTACTCCTATTTAGGTACCTCTGGTTCCGCAGCAGCCCTTGCAGGTGAGACTCTTATTATTTATCACGAATCGTAATGCACAGATCTATCTGCCATGTGGCCATTTACAACATGCACACATAATGTATGGTCCTGCCACAATATACAGGTCGGACCTGCAATGCATCACAACCCACCCATGTGCAACACTTGCAAACTATGTGAATCATCTCACCAAAATGAATCCTCACAAACTGTCATTGGGTGTGTGGACAGCTGTGCATACAATGGTGGAGGTGCTGTTCACGTAGGGACATGTACTACAGATCAGAACTACACATGTGGGGGAAAACAAACAGTTTCACAGTGGGCTGGGATGGCCAGCCCCAACACTGGTGTGGATCATAGCCCTGCTATGAATGTCACACAATGTGATGTGTTATCTTGACATGTCCATGACATCTAGTGGCCTGGCTGCAACACTGCCTACCTAACCTGAAAACATATCCCACATACCACCCTTTGTCTGCATAACCCTGTCGTCGATATGATATCTATGGGTGTATGCCATATGGGACAACAGAGACATGTGAAATAGATGCCAATCACAATAATTTGGCCAACACATGTACACACATGGCCATGGAGGACTGCCAGAGACATGGAGCAACACACATAGTAGACGTGATGTGCTTGTGTGTACACTCTGTCATACAATGGCTACACATGGTCCAACTATGCCATTTGTGTAATGGTTATATTGTAGATGTGAAACACTAGACATCCTACAGGCCTGTGCACATCTTGTGTAGGTGTGGCATAAATCCACCACATAAGATATGTTGAACATCTTCAGGGTGTCACGACATGACAGCAGTCAACTGTACAGTATCCACATCGGCCCACAGATACAGTACATTCCCTTTGCTGGTGTTGGACATCAATGTCATACTTGCTTTTTTTTTGGGGTGTGTGTGTGTGTGTGTGTGTGTGTGTGTGGTAACAGATGTCATGTGGGACATGGTGTACCCTGTTTTCCCTGTTCCCTAGTTGGGCAGCAGCAATATGGTTGCAGATGTGCAGGGGGTCATCCATACCCATCAGTGACCTGTGTCACAACCCCCCCTCATGGTTTAGTGTGTATAACCTCAGTGACGTGGGTCACATTCCACAGTATATATGTATTGTATCTGAACACAGTCATGGCTATGAACCCGTAACTCACACTGTATAGCAATAGAGATGCCTCATGATTCCTGCAATGGCCATGCACATCAGCTAAATGTGCAGTATATCTTAGGGACAGACAACACTGCATTGGACACCATTGCCCCCCTGTATATTTGACAGGACACCATTGTGTTTCATGTATGCATGCATTTTCCCGGCCCTGTCATATACATGTGATTGTCAAGGTCATATGCCACACATCAGGCAGGTGTACTGTTAACCTTTTGGCCCCGGTGTAACACAGGGATGTATGCTAACTACTACTATGATTGTGTAATTTGCATGCCTCTGCTATGACACATGCATTTTTGTGTGCAACCCAGGGATGTATGATAACTACCACTATTATTGTCGCTGCATGCCGTCGCCCTAACATGCATGTTGCATGCCTTCTGTCATATCCCTGCATGTGTGTCTGTGTGTGTCTATTGTTTGATTGTAATGTACAGTTCTTGTCTGCCCCCACAGGTGATGTAGGTGCATTGCCCTCCTGTGGTACATCTGATGTTAGTGTCCCCACAGACTCTAGCATGATGAAACAAAGATTGAGTCACAGGCAGAGTTGTCAGGGGCTGAAACTGTGCCATTGGTTGCCATTCCAGCTATATCCCCTCATCCGACACAGATCCCATGCCTGCACATACCCCATCACCAGTGGCCATAGAGGAAGGACAGGGTGGTGTAGGGAACAGGAAAGGGGGGTATGGAAGGTGTGCCCACACCATGGTGTCAGCCAACTGACTGGTGGTGCCCCCACAGGCATGTGGCCAGTGCTGCTTGGAGGACCTCTGGCCAACATGCTCCTGCAAGACAGAGCACAGCAGCTGGTGTCACCAAGCATGTTTCAGGCTGTAATGGAGGCACAGGCATGTGCTGAAACAACAGGAAGATCAGAGGCTACAGAGGGCTGCTGTCCATTCTTTAAACAACAACATCCAGGCAATGGTAAATGCTCAACAGCAGATTGCTGAAGCTTTGGATAGATGGTTGGGTGACAAGGTTGGAGTGCTTGAACAAGGCATGACAATCAGCGAGCGTGAGCAGACTGTGTTGGAACATGTGGTAGGAGTGAGGCATGGGGACTGGAGTAGGCCTGCTACATCACCTGTTTCAGGTCTATGTAAGACCCCACATGTCCCCCCCATAGTGGGGGTAGCAGCAGCAGTGCATCTGGTGCTGTGCTGTCCACACCAAACAGCAGGCCACCCTGGCCGACAGTCCCAACAGGGACAGGGTTTCCCGTGGACAAGTGACATCAGACAGTACCCAATCTGCACCTCTGCCTGGTTTGGGCCCTGCCCCCTGGGGGACAGGTCCCTGCCATGGCTGGACACCGTGAACTGTAAAACCTCCTGTCAGCTGCATTCTGTGTAGGCCAGACACATGGCAGAACTGTGTGCATACATAACACACACTGGAAAATATGTAGGGGACTGCAAAACACACATGCATAACATCCACACCAATTAGATCAAAGGCCCTAACCCACACATGATGTCATCCAATGGTGCAGCCTAGGCCTCTGGCAAACATTATCACCCTGTGCAAAGATGATGCCTGTGGCATCCCTGACATCCAACCCCTCGGTGCAGGGACATGCTCATATGGGATGCACAGGGTGAACAGACTAGGAAGATAAGTGTAGTTTACAATTGTTGAGTACTGTTGACAGGCAGATATACCATGTACTACAGGTGTACAATGCATTTTTTGTTAAAAGTATGTGTCTTGTGTAACAACAGTAACTGCATGTTGGTCATGATGTTCTGCTGTCCTCCTTCAGGACTAATTGCATGCCCGGTGGATGTCAGTGTTTGCAGTTAGTGTCCCATATGTCAATGTGGACTACTCACAGGTATGTATGAATATACCAGCATACACCATGTAGCTGCCACATACCAGTGACAATGTCCCCGGGTTTCAAACATGTCTACCAAACCAAGAGCATGATAGCTGTGTATTAAGCCCGTTCCCGATTTACATCAATAAAGGGTGACATCACAGGTACAGTTACATGGAGTGGTGAGGTAAGAGAGTGGTCTAGCTGATTACAAGGGTAGAGGCCAGTGGGAAGTGTGATGCCTCATTGGGAATCAGTAATACATGTTCCCATGACAGGATGCCAACACACAACTGTACCCACACACTCAGGTATTGACACACATGTATTCAGTGACACAGTAAAACACCCATACACTCACAGATTCCACACAGTAAAACTGCACACAGTTGCTACTGGTGAGGTGAGGACCCCCGCCTATGTGCAAATCATCATTACAGTACTGTGCACCTACATGCCACAGAGAATACACATGTACAGGTAGTCAGTATTAAGATCGGGACATCAACACGGATAGTAGAATGCATCCCCGGATGGGGAGGGTCTTATCAGTTCAGTATGGTAACATACATCCTCACCCCCGGGACCAGTCAGCCCTACATACACACACTGTGGCATTGTATTGAATACACCTATGTCACCTACAGATACCTCACATGTGTGAGATACATGCCCCCCATGTCCTGCTTTCTACATTGCAGTCTGTACAGATGTGTACACTAGTGTACAGGAGAGTGAGTAACAATTTAGATGTATTCCCCCCAATACGTGACATATATGGACACACCAACCACACATGCCAGTACTGTGAATCTCAGACCTGCCTAGCTCATGATTATGACAGGCAGTATTGCGTTACAAACTGTACTGATGCTTCCTGTAACAGTGCTGATATATGCACAAGGGGGTCTTAACTATTAACAGGGGTCAAGTGATTTACCTTCACTGTCACCCTGACCTGTAAGTTGTGTGTTATGTCCTTCAATTAAAGAAACCATTGCCTTCACAGGTTATTGTAGGACCACTTGTGAAAACCTGTGAGCTGTCCACAGCAAAAATCCATCTGCAAAGATGCCCCACCATTTGTTATTTCCACATCTGTCCATACCTAGGTACATCTTTCCATACATTCAGCATATCACCATATACAGTTGGCAATGTTGAGGCTGCATTGCAACTGCATGATGTACTAGGATACATCACCTGCATACATCAGCAACTGCCCCCTGTTATCTGAAGCCAAAACCATGTACAGGGGTGTAGGTCCTACAATCCTGACATTTGGGCATGTTTGTAGGCATTGCAATTGGTGGACATTTTAATGACATACATGACACATGGACTGTTGTTGATATGATGGGTGTAATGGGTCTACAGAGGGGAAAGTTACCTCTGTCAACATTTATATCACACCCTTTTGTACTGTTAGCATTCAGCAGCCATGGCCTACATTCCATGGCATGTGTGTAATGGCTGTAGCCAGTTTGCCCAAAAGGGCAACAACAGCTATGCTTTTTCATGTATGTTGTGTGTGTGTGGTGTTTCATACCAGGGCAGGTACATGTATGTCATATCCATACATGAGGGTGTACTGGTGTACAGCAACAGTCATCTGCTAATGGTGGAAATACCGGGGGCCCGGGGGTACAGCTGACCTGGTTACAGACAGTGGTATCATTGCATTGCATAACACATGATGCAACTGTGTCAAAATTGTACTCTACAGTTGATGTAGAGCTTGGTACAGTAAAAGGGCAAGGGTCACATGGTGGTGTACTCTTCTATGTCCTACAACATGTATGGATTTTGTGGGGGTCTGAGGGGATGGTGGTGCTGAGGTTTACATCCTAGAATGCAGCATGTGACACTGTGTCCTGCCCTGACTCATCTGTATGCCTTTTATGGGGGGCCGGTCAGTACATTTAGTGGCCTTTATGTATTTGGGGACACCACCCGGAGTGGTCTTTCCTGTGTTTTGGCCCCCATGGCTGGGTCTGAGGTATATGGTGGTAGTGCTAGGTTCTGAGGTATATTTGGGAGGTATTGTGCACTACAGAGCCATCAGCCCGGTGTTCCTCACTGCCCAAAGTCAGTACTCCCCATTTTTGGATCTCAGTGACCATTGGAATATGGACACACATCTAGCACTGGTTAGCATAAGAAAACAATGCAGTTGTCCTGTAGGGTTTGGGGGTTAACCTGTGTTTAGGACATTTGCCTTGGAATGGCACTGTGTGGGGGTGTACTTGGGGATTATCCATTTCCCTTTAATCATGGATGCATGTGATATGTGTCAAAGGCCCGCCTACTGTCAGCCATGTCATCCCAGAATGACAAGATGTTGTGGACCCTGTCAAATATATGTAGAGCAGCATTCCTTAAAAAACAAACTAACACCCGAGCCCATTACAATGTGTTCTTTAGTTTCCTGTAATAGCATGGCCACTGTGGGCCCTTTTTTACCCTCAGAATCCCAGTCAGCCCTGTGCTACTAAGGTATGAGCATGCCCAGTATATCCTTTGTAGATGGAAAATAGTAGTGCATTCTGACCCCCCGGGGAATGTGTGACATGCCCAGTATACCCTTTTTTGCAAAGTTGCATCCCCTGTGCTACTAATGTATGAGCATGCCCAGTATATCCTGTGTAGATGGACACATAATTCAACACCCTGTGCTAATGTGTGAGCATGCCCAGTGACACCTTGTGTTGGTTATGTGCCTCTGTGTATGGGCATGGCCATTGTAACCCTGTATAGTGGTAGAGTCCCATTCCACAGATGGGCATACTCCAGGTCAGGATGGATTCCTACTTTAAACACACAGGTTCCAAAGGGATGTAAACTTAACTGCAGCATCCTTTGTGTCTGATTCCCCGAAGGTCATAATGACAGCCTTTAAAGGGAGTCTGTGTGGGATTTTGGGGATGTAGTATTGAAAAAATCTGTAAAAGGCAGGTGTTATTCCCCCCACTGGGGGTGTGTGTATGTTTTCCTTTTTGCCCGAGTGTAAATTGCTTTTACTGCTCACACTCCATACATTCTATACCCACCCTTTCAGGGGAGATGATGACACCCCCTACAAATACACCTCTGGGTGCTGTGTCCCAGTAATCTCAAGGGGCTGTAACTGGGAATGCTGTAGTAAAAAAAGTAGTTAGGTCAGTGTTTTGTCCACAGGGGTTTTTGTGTGTGTGTCCCCATTTTCCTGAGGACTGAGTAATGCTTTTAGACTGCTTACACTCCATACATTTCTTATACCCATTTAGCAAGGCTGATGATGTCACCCATCTACAAATACACCTCTGGGAGTTTGTCCCAGTAATTGGAGTGTTTCTGTAACTGCAAAGCTGTAGTGTAATAAAGTATTTGGTGGGTGTTTATCCACACTTGCCGTGTGTGTGTCCCCTTTTCCTGAGGACTGAGTAATGCTTTTAGACTGCTCACACTCCCATTTTTATACCCATTAGCAAGGCTGATGATGTCACCCATCTACAAATACATCTGGGGGTGTGTGTCCCAGTAATTTCGTAATGTCTGTAGGTAATGATTTCTTTTTTTCCCCCCTTTTGGGGTTGGCCAGGTGAGAATTCTTTTAGACTCTCACACCCATACATTTCTTATACCCACCTTTGAAGGCGAGAGTCACCCATCTACAAAATACACCCTTTTTTCCCATAAACAGAGCCTTCTGTAACGCAAGCAAAAGGCCCCCGAGGTGGGAAAAAACCCCAACCCATGTACACAGACAATTTTCCACCCCAAATAAGAGCCTTACATGCTGGGTGTTTCCCCGATTTTTAACAGTCAAGGGGAATTAAAACCCCCTTGCAAACTGTTTTAACCCCTCCCCCAACCCCACAATCAAATAAATACATTGCAAGGTTAATGAATGACAAAAGGACCTCTGAACTGAAAAACAAAACCAAAAAACCCCAAAATAAAGTTACAACCGTTGAAAACCCTAAGGCAAAGACAACTCCCAACCTTTGTCATGGGACCTATGTCTGCACACATGTTCCCCCACCAGGTTGCAAGGGTTCATTTGGGTTCCCGAATCTGCCCCTAAGTGCCTCAAGTCACCCACAACAAGTACAAATATGAGTATTTCCATGTTGGTAAACTTATGACCTCGGACTCTAAAAATGGGAAAACTTAATCTGGGAAATAGACCTGTTGGGAGCATCCCCGGTACCACAAAAAGGCAAAAAAGACCAACAAGGTTTGGGTGTATTCAAAGGTTAAAAGGGCTGAAAAAGCCTGATCTCCAGGTGGCTCACCGTGCCCCGGAATTCAGTTTGGGTAAGTTCCCCACCCTAACCTTTTAGGAAAATTGGACAAAACCAAATAAAAGGTAAACATGCAAAAGGTAATGTTTCCAATGCAAAGTCTAAATAAATCACCTCGGATCCTAAAATAAGAAATTTAACTGTCATAACTGAACCTGTTCAAGGTCAAACCCTGTACCCGGCTACAATCTTATCACCTTTCATCACAAACCGGGGGATTCATACCCAAGGATTTCACACCACCAGGCATTGAAAACCCAAAGCTGAAATTCCCGGTGAACTACACTGGGAGCCAAAAAATTGTAGTTTCTACAATAAAAAGTTCTCACCAACCTTTCTAAACAACTTAAAAAAGAAGAACCAAAAGAAATCGGTGAAACTACCCGCCATTTAAGGAAACTTCTTTCCAAAACCTTTAGGTTCAATTTTTAAAAATTCCAAGGGTCAACAACCAAGCCCCCCTTATTTAACCCGGGGAAAAAAATGAAAAGATGCTCACCCACGATGGCCCCCCCCCCCCCCCCCCCCCCCCCCCCCCAAAAAAAAAAAAAAAAAAAAAAAAAAAAAAAAAAATTAAAAAAATTTTAAAAAAAACCTGATCCCCAAGGGGGATAAAAAATTAAAAAAAAACCAAAAAAAAAAAAATTTCCTGGCAGAAAATTTGAAAAAAAAAATTCCCCCCGGACAAATTTTTCAAACAAAATTTTGGGCCCAAAAAAAAATTTCCCAAAACCCGGAAAAAAAAATTGGGGGCCAAAAAAATTCCCCACAATACGTGACATATATGGACACACACGCAACCACACATGCCAGTACTGTGAATCTCAGACCTGCCTAGCTCATGATATGTATGACAGACATACAGCAGTATTGCATGCATTACAAACTGTACTGATGCTTCCTGTGGCAACAGTGCTGATATATGCACAAGGGAAGTCTTAACTATTAACATGTGTCAAGTGATTTACCTTCACTGTCACCCTGACCGCTGTGTAAGTTGTGTGTTATGTCCTTCAATTAATGAAACCATTGCTTACCGGTTTCACAGGTTATTGTAGGACCACTTGTGACACACCTGTGAGCTGTCCACAGCAAACATCCATCTGCAAAGATGCCCCACCACTTAGTTATTTCCACACATCTGTCCATACCTCAGGTACATCTTTCCATACATTCAGCATATCACCATATACAGTTGGCAATGTTGAGGCTGCATTGCAACTGCATGATGTACTAGGATACACATCACCTGCATACATCAGCAACTGCACACACATGTTATCTGAACGCACAGCACTACGTGTACAGGTGTGTAGGTTTTACAATCCTGACATTTGGGCATGTTTGTAGGCATTGCAATTGGTGGACATGTGTAATGACATACACGACACATGGACTGTTGTGTGATATGATGGGTGTAATGGGTAACCGGTACAGAGGGAATGTTACCTCTGTCAACACTGATATCACACTTTATGTACTGTTAGCATTCAGCAGCCATGGGCCTACATTCCATAAGCATGTGTGTAATGGCTGTAGCCACATGTTTGCACATAGGACAACAACAGCTATGCTATTTACATGTATGTTGTGTGTGTGTGTGGCATGTACATACCCAGGGCAGGTACATGTATGTCATATCCATACATGAGGGTGTGTACTGGTGTACAGCAACAGTCATCTGCTAATGGTGGAAAGTACCGAGGGCCGCTGGTATGTGTACAGCTGACCTGGTTACAGACAGTGGTATCATTGCATTGCATAACACATGATGCAACTGTGTCAGTACATGTGTACTCTCTACAGTTGATGTAGAGCTTGGTACAGTACACAAGTCAAGGGTCACATGGTGGTGTACTCTTCTATGTCCTACAACATGTATGGATGTGTGCTGGTGGTCTGAGGGCATGATGGTGCCTGAGGTTTACATCCTAGAATGCAGCATGTGACACTGTGTCCTGCACATGACTCATCTGTTATGCCTTTCATGGGGGGACCGGTCAGTACATGTGAGTGGCCTTTATGTATGTGGGGACACCATCTGGAGTGGTCTGTACCTGTGTTATGGCCCACATGTCTGGTTCTGAGGTATATGCTGGTAGTGCTAGGTTCTGAGGTATATGGTGGTAGTGCTATTGTGCACTACAGAGCCATCAGTCAGGTGTTCCTCACTGCATATATGTCAGTACTCCCCAATGTTGGATCTGCAGTGACCAGCTGTGAATATGGACGCTACACATCTAGCACTGGTTAGCATAAGAAAACAATGCAGTTGTCCTGTAGGTGTATGGGAGTTAACCTGTGTTTAGGACATTTGCCTTGGAATGGCACTGTGTGGGCGGATGTGACTTGGGTATTATCCTGAATTCCTTGAATCATGGATGCATGTGATATGTGTCAAAGGCCTGCCTACTGTCAGCCATGTCATCCCAGAATGACAACAGATGTTGTGTAAAAGACCGGTGTCAAATATATGTAGAGCAGCATTCCTGCTTACAATGACAACTACTAACACCAGAGCCCATTACAATGTGTTCTTTACGTCTACCTGTAATAGCATGGCCACTGTAGCCTTCCATTTTTACCATCAGAGTGCATCCCAGTCAGCCCTGTGCTACTAAGAGTATGAGCATGCCCAGTATATCCTTGCATAGATGGACACATAGTAGTGCATTCTGACCAGCCCTGTGCTACTGTGTGAGCATGCCCAGTATATCCTTGTGTTGATGGACACATAGTAGTGCATTCTGACCATCCCTGTGCTACTAAGTGTATGAGCATGCCCAGTATATCCTTGTGTAGATGGACACATAGTGCATTCCGAACCACCCTGTGCTACTGTGTGAGCATGCCCAGTGACACCTTGTGTCGGTTATGTGCCTCTGTGTATGGGCATGGCCATTGTAACCCTGTATAGTGGTAGAAGTCGTCCATTCCACAGATGGGCATACTCCAGGTCAGGATGGATTCCTACTTTAAACACACAGGTTCACAGGTATGTACATCTTAACTGCTAGCATGCCTATTGATGTCTGCATTCCCAGAAGGTCATAATGACAGCCTTGAAACGTGTAGTCTGTGTGGCGCAATTCGTAAGTATGTAGTATTGTAATAGTAATCTGTAAATAGGCAGGTGTTCCATTCCCACCACTGGCGTGTGTGTGTGTATGTCTGTCCTCGTTTGCCAGAGGAGTGTAAATTGCTTTTGTACTGCTCACACTCCATACAATTCATATACCCACTTTTGGCAGGGCAGATGATGACACCCGCCTACAAATACACCTCTGGGAATGCTGTGTCCCAGTAATCTCAGTAGCGTGTTCTGTAACTGCGTAATGCTGTAGTGAAATAAAGTAGTTAGGTCAGTGTTCTAGTGCCACAGTTGCTGTGTGTGTGTGTGTGGCCCCATTTGCCTGAGGACTGAGTAATGCTTTTAGACTGCTTACACTCCATACATTTCTTATACCCACTTTAGCAAGGCTGATGATGTCACCCATCTACAAATACACCTCTGGGAGTATCGTGTCCCAGTAATCTCGGTAGTGTGTTCTGTAACTGCATACTGCTGTAGTGTAATAAAGTAATAAGGTGGGTGTTTTAGTACCACACTTGCCGTGTGTGTGTGTCCCCGTTTGCCTGAGGACTGAGTAATGCTTTTAGACTGCTCACACTCCATACATTTCTTATACCCACAATTAGCAAGGCTGATGATGTCACCCATCTACAAATACACCTCTGGGAGTGTTGTGTCCCAGTAAACTCAGTAGCGCGTTCTGTAACTGCGTAATGCTGTCCAAGGGTCAGCTTCCGGTGATTTCTCCTGTCCACCTGGTGAATCTGGGCATACTGGGGCAATGCAGCAATTGCCTCATGTACCCAGACAACCCTCTCCTCCTACCACCCAACACTACAACCTGTGAGAGATGCACTTACATAGCCAAAATGGAAGTAAAGCTCTCTCCATCCAAGATTGTGATAGACAGTCAAGAGGAGAAGGTTAACACCCACACTACACCTCAAGCAACACATAGCCCTTCTAAACCCATACCACCAACACCCACATATAGCAACACTAAATACACATATGCAGAGACACTTAACTGTAACCTGCCCAAGCAACAAGGACCTCTGAAGCTGAAAAGCAAACAAACACCAATCACAACCAAAGTGTCACATAGTTCACAACACCAGTGTGCCACCCAGCAACAGCCCCTAAGGCAAGACAACGTACCTAACACTTTAGTCATAGGTGACTCTATAGTCTGGCACACTGATGTTCCACTCACCAGGTTGAACAAGGAGAAAATTACAGTCAGCTGCCTGTCGGGTGCCAGAATCTGCCACATAATGCATGCACTCAAGTCACTCCACAACAAGTACAAATATGACTGTCATTGTCCATGTTGGAGTGAATGACTTGAGATGTACCTCCCTGGACTACATGAGAAGAGACATGGAAGAGCTCTCAGATCATGTGGCCCAGGCAGGTATGACCCTAGCCCTGAGTAGCATCCTGCCTTTGCCCAGAATGATACCACAATATAAGGACAAAATGATTGACTTCAACAATTGGCTAAGCTTCTGGTGTCATTCAAAGGGGATCCAGTATCTGTCTGCCTGGGACGACATGATCGACAGACCATGATGCTTTGCCAGAGATGGTCTGCACCTGTCGTCCCTGGAATTCAGGTTACTGGCTAAGGCTCTTGCCACCCCTATAGTGCCTTTTTTAGGCAAAGTTCAAAGGACAAAACCACAACCGTAACAGGTACAAGCATGCAAAATCTGAAGGTAATGTTACTCAATGCTAAAAGTCTAAACCTCAAAATGCACTCTCTCAAGGCACTCCTAAAAATGAAGAACATTGATATCTGTGCAGTAACTGAGACCTAGTTCAAGGCTCCAGAGAGCACCCCTGCAATACCAGGCTACAACTCTTATCACACTTTTTGCCACCAAATCAGGACCGAAACACTAAAGGTGGAGGAGTGTCAGTATTCACCAAGGATATTCACACCACCAGGCTAGTTGCCCAACACAATGCGTCTGAAATTCTCCAGGTGCAACTCACACTAGGTAAGACTGCAATCCAAATTGTAGCTTGCTACAGATCCCCCACCATACCCCAAGATTCTCACTACACCTTTCTAAACATACTGGAAAATATTAAGATAGAACCAAACAGCCAAATACTGGGTGATTTTAACTACCCTGCCATTAACGGGGAAAACTACTCATGTACCAACACCTTTGCCCAACGGTTCTTGGAATTTATAAATTCCAACCCTCTGGATCAACTAATCCATAGTCCCACCAGGGGCTCCAATATCCTAGACCTGGTCATTACCAACATGGGAAATCGATGCTCCACACCTATGGTCACCCCTTGTTAGTCAGGTCTGACCATAAGCTAATCACCCTTAACATCCACATCCCACCCCCACCCCCCAGTAAGGAATCCTCCATAAAAAACCTCCAAAGCCATCTTCATGCTACTCAAGTCAGAAGTGACAAACTTCATGACACCCTTGCAGATGGGAACTGAAAGTTCAACTGCTGAATCCTACACTAAGGCACTGTACAAGCACATCCACTCATGCATGAATAGTGCCATACCAAATAGAACCAAGATGCTCTCATCCAAAAAAAGGAAGCCAATCTGGTGGTCCCCTGCCATAAACAAACTTTACAACAAAAGGAAGAAACTGTTGCAGAAAAGAGGAAAATCCCAGGATGCAAAAAACTCCCTTACCAGCCTCAGTAAGAAACTGAGATCCCTCATAAAATCCTCCAAAGCTAGTTCCGAAAATAAAATTGCCAAAGATACCAAAGACAACCACTAGGCATTCTATAACTATGTCAAGAATCTAAATGCCAATGCTCAGATCTGCTCTGAGCTAAAACAGAATGGCATTAAATATACTGATCCCAAGGATATTGCCAATATCCTGGCAGATTGATTCAGTGCCAACTTCACCCCCCTCTCACCCTCTAAATGGCCCATATCAATACCGGAAGATTGACAAATTCCGATAATAACGGCCACACAGGTAAGAAACACACTCTTCAAAGCTATGAATACAGCATCCATGGGACCAGATGACATCCAGGGCTGTGTACTACATGAACTACAATATGAACTGGCACCTCACCTAAGTGTCATGTTTAATCATAGCCTCACCTCAGGTTTCGTGCCCACTGAGTGGCGCAGAGCTACAGTTATCCCACTCCACAAGGGGGGATCCACCTTGGATCCTGGAAACTACCATCCCATCAGTCTGATGAGCCTTATCTGCAAGACCATGGAGCGTATTATCATGTAACTTATAAACAAAGACATTGGCAACCTTCAAACACTGGACCCCACCCAGTTTGGGTTCGTGAAGGGCCGATCTTGTCTCCTGAACCTGACTGACTTCTTTGAATCAGTCTCCAGAGCCATGGACAAGGGTAAGGTGGTCCACACACCCTATCTAGATCTTGCCAAGGCCTTTGACACCATCCCCCACTCTGGAATCATAGATAAACTTACTAAGCTGGGCATTAATCCCTACATCACCCAATGGGTTGCTAACTGGCTTGCTGATAGAACCCACACTGTAAAAGTAGCCAACTCCAAATCCAGCTCCAGACAAGTGACAAGTTGAGTACCTCAGGGTTCAGTCCTGGGACCACTCTTGTTTGGCAACTACTTCTCTGAAGTACAGGCCAACAATAAGGGACGCTAGCTAACAAAGTTCGCAGATGACTGCAAACTGGGAGCCATTATTGAATCCACAAATGATGTGGATGCTCTACAAAAGGGCCTTACAGAAACAGATGCTTGGTGCCAGAGCCATGGGCTCAAGCTCAATGCCAAGAAATGTATAGTTATCCCCTTTGGGAAAAAACATGTATCCGTGAATTATCATATAGGTGGCAGTACACTAAACACCGAAAGTGTGATAAGAGACTTAGGGACACAGGTGGACAGTGGTCTCACCTTCGATAACCACATCGCCACAACAGTCCGGAAATCCTTCTATGTGGCACATCTCATCACTAAGGGGTTTTCATCCAGAAAAAAGGAGGTCATTGTCCCACTGTACTCATCCCTCATTAGACCCATTATAGAATACAACGCCCCATTTGGTATGTACCTCTCAAGACATCTGCAACAACTGGAAAGGCTGTAGAAATACCTCATTAAAAGAATCACAGGCCTAAAGCAGATGCCCTATGCTGACCCCCTAAAAAAACTCCAGCTATATTCTGTCGCATATCGTCTACTCAGAGGCGATCTCTGCTTAACATGCAAGGCCATGTCAAACCTAGAGTTGTTGGACATGCTACACTTAAAGAAATCCCAATCCTTCAGAGCCACACATTCCAGGGATCTAAACCTTGTCATCATAATAAACAAAACATGCTGGAGGGATAGGTTCCTGACCGAGAGACTCCCCAGACTCTGGAATAGATTGCCCATACATGTCAAGCAGAGTGCCTCTTTGGCCCTCTTCAAAAGGAACCTTGACAATTGGATGAGAGAAAAGAAATTCACCCCGGGGATCACGTCAGTCACCCTGCTAGACAGGGGTCCAGGGAAGTAAATAGTGTGGGAAGAAATAGCCAGGGAATTGTTATGGCTAGGCTTATATAGGCCCTAGGGCTGATAGCCTAGCACCAAACTATGAACCTATGAACCTATGCTGTAGTGTAATAAAGTAGTTAGGTCAGTGTTCTAGTCCGACACTTGCCATGTGTGTGTGTGTGTGTGTGTGTGTGTGTGTGTGTGTGTGTGTGTGTGTGTGTGTGTGTGTGTGTGTGTGTGTGTGTGTGTGTCCATTTGCCTGAGGACTGAGTAATGCTTTTAGACTGCTCACACTACATACATTTCTTATACCCACCTTTAGCAAGGCTGATGATGTCACCCATCTACAAATACACCTCTGGTTGTGCTGTGAACCGGCAATCTCAGTAGGGCATACTGTAACTGCATAATGCTGTACTATAATTAAGTAGTTAGGTCAGTGTTCTAGTCCCCCACTTGCTGTGTGTTTGACTGAGTAATACTTTTAGACTGCTCACACTCCATACTTTTCTTATACCCACCTTTGGCAAGGCTGATGATGTCACCCATCTACAAATACACCTCTGGGAGTGCTGTGTCCCAGTAATCTCGGTAGTGCATTCTGTAACTGTGTAATGCTGTAATGTAATAAAGTAGTTAGGTCGGTGTTCTAGTCCCACACTTGCCATGTGTGTGTGTGTCCCTGAGGACGGAGTAATGCTTTTAGACTGCTCACACTCCATACATTTCTTATATCCACCTTTAGCAAGGCTGATGATGTCACCCATCTACAAATGCACCTCTGGGAGTGCTGTGCCCCAGTAATCCTGGTAGCACATTTTGTAACTGCATAATGCTGTAGTTTAATAAGTAGTTGGGTGGGTCGGTGTTCTAGTCCCAGACATGCCAAGTGTGTGTGTGTATGTCTGCCTGCATGAGACATGTACAGTGCTTTGTTATATTTGCCATAGCGTGTGCCCTATATGTGTGCTGCTGCAGTGTGACACGGTATTGGTTTGTATACAGGACATGGCAAGTGTGCGTTTGTCTGTCAGAGCCCGTGTAGAGGTGGTTGTGATTGTCTTACCATTGGACATGTTTGGGAGCGGGTTTTGTAGTTTTCCTATATGGTATCTGTATTATGACACATTGGCCACCTCACAAGGAGTACAGCTGTCAGTCGGCCACGGTACTGTGTTGGCAAGCCATACCCATACATTTGGCAAAAGGCCTGGTGAACTAAGTATGCAGCCCTACTAGTACCCGGTATATGACCCGCACCCTTGTGCTATGCACAAACAAACTTGCCTAGGATATCCCACTATGTTGCTAGTAACAGGCACATTGAGGACAGATAGTAGGCATGGTGGGAATGCAGTGGCCTGCAGAGGACATGGCACCCTGTACAGCGGCACAATAGGCATATATATGTGGACATTGTGCCTTCACTATGTTCCACACTGAATGCCCGCAACATATGTGGTGCCATCAAATGTGATCCACAAAGGCCAGACAATGCTGTACACATGTGCCCTGTATGGACCCATGCCACTGACACCACAGAATACCTGTATCATATTATCCATGCAGGTGCAGGGCCGACCTGCTCACTATAAGCAGGTTTCGCCACACCGGGCCAGAATTGGCATATCGGGGTATAACAGGCTGTGTACACAACATGTGTCTGCCAAACCAGGTACACCTGTACATGTCACTGTACAGTATTGTGGGACATGCACATCCCAGGCAATGTCCATGTGAAGGACTATCAAACACAGACATGGCACGCATTGCAAAGCTATGGCCCTACACATTGGTAACCAGGACATCAGGCCAGATAATGCATTACCCATCTGTGTGGGACATTGCAGACACTACACCCCTGCACTGCACACCATTGTCAGGTGACGTGATGGTAAGGATTACCCCTCACCCAGCCTTGTGCAGCCATCTTGCACAGCCAAACACTACACATCCATGGAGCAATGCATACCTGCATTCCAGTAGTGGCGCCCTGTGTCTGCATGTGGGTTGTGATGTTCCCAACCACAGTCACTCCCAGTATAAACCTTATTGGCATACCAATAGTTGTCAAGCACTTTCACATGCCCTAGCCCATAGAACCTCCAGATATCCCCTGTGGTGCATGTGGTCCTGTGCATTACTGCAGTGTGACAAACAGTTACGTTGTGTATTTCTGGCCCTGGAAAAGGTGCCAATGTGTATCCATTAGGGAGTGTGGTTGTGGTGACAATGGCATCCATTCACGTGGACTGACATGTGTGCCACACCTAATGTATGTCTACTATATCTGTTGCAGATGTCACTCACTCACCTACACACATATGTTCTTACAGCACAGCAACATGTTGCCTTTGTGGCACATGTAGTAACGCCATGCACATATAATAGTAATGAGTAGTCAGGGGTTTGACCCCTGTACTGTTCAGCGTGTGGCAGATGATGCTTATGGTTAAGTCTCCAAGCCCTTCCCTGGTGTACATTGCCTGTCCCACCCACACACTCTCTGCTGGATGTGAAGGTGTACACATGCACAGCAGCAGCATATGTATTGTAAGTGATGGAAATGGTCAGGTGATGGCCTATGCACCTATTGCAGTCCTCCTCTAGCTGATTGCATGTGGTACAGCTGTGATGGTGTTCCCATAGCCATCCGCATGATAAACACAGTACACTATCTAGGGAAACATGTTGTTATCTGGCCATGACAGTCGCTGTGAGTGGTACCTAGATGTGATGTTCTGACACGGCATCACAGATGATATATGGATGTACCTCAATCATTTTCCACAGTGGGAACTAGCCTAAAGACAGGAGGGTGATGTGTCACACATGACTACAGCATGTAAGTGTAGCTATGCTGCATTGAGACTACTGCCTGTTTAACAAGTGTGTGGTAATGGCTATTCTGCATGTTATAATACAGACATGACAGTACTCTGTTCATGAGGGACCCCCATCTGTAGGGCCATCTGTGAACTGGTCAGTGTGTGCAACCATTTGTTTCCTGTGTTACATACTGAACACACATCTGTGCACAGCAGAAGCATGGTGTGAGGATTGCAGACAGTACATGATGATAGGGATGTGTTACTGCCATTGCATCCTTGACTGGACATATGTCACATGAGACAGTGGTATGACTGACACTGTGTGGGATTCCCAGTGACAAGCCAATGATGGGCAACTGTTCATAGTTGCGGTCACACGTCTACTGCACATTGTATAGTTGGCATGCAGTGTATATATGCATGTGTTGTGCTCCCTCTGCAAATGTATACCATCTGTTGTGTTGGGTTGCTGGTGATAACTATGCATACTGTCATTGGTAATCCTGTATGCTGTTGTCTATCACTAAGCCATATGTGGGTTTAAAATGCAACACCATAGGGTGAATGGGTTGGGAGGTCCGGGCAGAACCTCCTGTCCCACTTCAGCTGACTATGGCACCAGGCACTAGCACATCTGGGGCCCAGCCATAGACATCAACCTCTGTTGGCTCTGCACCACCTTCTGGTGGTACCACCACTGAGGATGGAGCATGTCCCCCTTGTGAGCGGGACCAGACAGGTACATATCTGCTGTCATGCGGTCCCAGACGTGTTGCATTGGTGGATCCCTAAGGGGTACGAAGCAGGATATGCCAGTTCAAGGGTGGAGTGTCACATTTACAGGGTGATGCTGCCCCTCCTGGACAGCCCCCAGCACTGCCTCCTTTGCAGCTGTGTAGGTGCAGTGGTAGTTGCCCATGGCTGGGGACCTCCATCCCACTGTTCCCATGGGCTTTTGAATGTCGAAGACCCATCCCCATCCAGGGTGTATCCCTCACACATGTGTCATATACCAACCCTGTATGCTGTCTTTTCTGTGATCTTACCTATCCTCCATGGCCATACTTACACTCCTTCCCCAACATCTGACTCTCACCTACGGACACATAAGGCCATTCGGCTCCTAGGACAACATCTGCCCTATACATAGCTGTCCATTACACACACGTGCCCACTAGACACATGAAACCCTTGTAATATGCATCATAACATACTCCTGTTATCCTCACCCCTGTCCCTCAGGCGCAAGATCCTGGTATGCACATCACTCCTACAGGGTCCAGGTACATGTGATGAGGACAACCCCATTGTACACAAAACACTACTGGTCCCTCTATGGTTACCCCATTTATCTTTATCATGATGATGATGTTGCACACAGCACCTTGCAAGAGTACTGTTCACACATAATGATTGGATAGGTACTGTTGTGTTAATGTACATTACATGTACAGAGTGATTTATATGGCCAATGTACAACTATTTGTGTGTATGACTGACATGTCTGTCTGGGGAGTCTTGTGATCACATACAGCAACACCACTATATAATACAGGCGTTGCTGGTATTTCCCGTTTCATTCATTTGTAATGCTTTGTTGCCACATGGTATATTCCTGATACATCTCTATATATGTATGTACCTATATGCTGGACATAAACACTCACATGTACATCTACATGATGGGATACATTCCTATACTGTTGAATGACTGCGCTGTATGATATGTTTGTGGTATTGTCCGTTGTCTGTGTATCTGCTATGGTGTATTGGTAATATACATTAGCTGT